>NC_135553.1:26269448-26411948 GCF_964340395.1 Glandiceps talaboti
AAACTCTGATCTGACTCATAACAGACAGATGGATATCATAGTGCAATACATCAAAAACTCTGATCTGACTCATAACAGACAGATGGATATCATAGTGTAATACATCAAAAACTCTGATCTGACTCATAACAGACAGATGGATATCATAGTGCAATACATCAATAACTCTGATCTGACTCATAACAGACAGATGGATATCATAGTGCAATACATCAAAAACTCTGATCTGACTCATAACAGACAGATGGATATCATAGTGCAATACATCAAAAACTCTGATCTGACTCATAACAGACAGATGGATATCATAGTGCAATACATCAAAAACTCTGATCTGACGCATAACAGACAGATGGATATCATAGTGCAATACATCAATAACTCTGATCTGACTCATAACAGACAGATGGATATCATAGTGCAATACATCAATAACTCTGATCTGACTCATAACAGACAGACGGATATCATAGTGCAATACATCAATAACTCTGATCTGACTCATAACAGACAGATGGATATCATAGTGCAATACATCAATAACTCTGATCTGACTCATAACAGACAGATGAATATCATAGTGCAATACATATATAACTCTGATCTGACTCGTAACAGACAGACGGATATCATAGTGCAATACATCAATAACTCTGATCTGACTTATAACAGACAGATGGATATCATAGACTAAGTGCAATACATCAAAAACTCTGATCTGACTCATAACAGACAGACGGATATCATAGTGTAATACATCAAAAACTCTGATCTGACTCGTAACAGATAGATGGATATCATAGTGCAATACATCAAAAACTCTGATCTGACTCATAACAGACAGATGGATATCATAGACTAAGTGCAATACATCAAAAACTCTGATCAGACTTATAACAGACAGATGAATATCATAGTGCAATACAACTCTTCTTTGTGATGAGGTGTATAAATTACTGTTTTAGACTAAATTGAAAACACCCTTGAAATTTTCAAAATGTTTCAAGCACTACCATATAATTTGTGTGGTTTTTTTTCTCTGTCTATTATGTTTTAGTAATACATTAATAGACTTTCTGTAAAGTTCTGAAAGAATTATTTCCTGGGATTATAGACAGGGTATATGGTAGAATGACAGCCATTGTTGTACTTTCTGGGGTAAAGGAACCCCCATCATTGAGTTTACCAGAATGGCCCTTAATACTGTTGTGTTCTCCAGAATGATCCTTATTATACAGAATGATAGTATTCACTATTCTCTTTCAACATTATTTGTGTTTCCTAGGATACACCGTACAGTGATTATGTTTGTGTTACAATTGTAGGATACAGTGACCCCTACTGTATGTTAGGGATTATGCCAGGTGCAGGTCTCTTAGGAGTTGGTGAATCTGACGAAGAAAAGGAGGACAAACCTAAGAAGAAACTGAGTCTGAAACACAGAGGAAGTAAAAAAGACAAACAAAAAAATAAAAGTGTGAGAGATCAGTTGCCAGCCAAATTAATCAAAGTAACAGAAGTTAAACGAGAGTCTCTCAACCCAGTCTGGAATGAAAAATTCAGATTGTAAGTCTTCAATAATGTTTCAAATTATTACCTGCAAGATATTCATTGCAAATTGCACAAGTTTGTAATTAACACTACACTGTAGCCTTACAGGAGGTAAAACCAGTATTAGTTTTATGCATTTATAATTTTGATGCCTGCAGCAAACTTCAAATTAAAAGTACATAATATTATGTGTATATCCTAGTTTTAGTAGTCCTTTGCTATAGGCTGTCATGCCACCTGTATATCTCATGCATTTTGATTGGTGTAAGTTTTATGACTTTCAAACCATATATTGCTATTGGGTCAAAGGTCACCAACATGGAACTTTACTGAACTTTGACCTCATGAATATGGTTAGGGAAAAGTCCTAAAGAATACAGTAAAGTATATACAGTAGTCTTATTGGTCATTTTGTCTCACACTTTGTCTGTTTTGTTAGTGCCTCATTAGAAAACCAAGTATAAGTCTCTGGACTGTACCTCAACAAATAATCTTTTGAATGTCAGGATGATGTCTGTTAAAAGAAAAAAATATCTGTGAAATATCTTCCATTTTGAACTAAAGATGATTTTGTAGGAATCAACCAAAAATTGCTAGGTTTGACTTGGTGTATAGGGTGCCTTAAGTAATTATGGTGGGGGGGGGGGGAATTAGGCTCGGACTGTTGTGTAAAATGTGACCCTCCCCAAAATGTGGCCCTCCTCCTGGCCCTGTCTCAACTGTCTAAACTTGACCCTCTCCTATTTTAAAACATGAGTTAAATGCTGTCAGATATGTAAAAAGAACATGAGTCCCCAAATCAATGGTAAGGACTTCATCTCAGCGCAGCCATCAATGTTGCAAGTTTTAAAGGCATTGGTTATTTCCCATTACTACCACCATATAGATGTGTGTGAATTAAGGCACTGTATACTTGTGTTGGAGTCTCATTGACTGAGCTGAAGGCCACAAGTCAACTCCCAATGATGAGATTGTACAAGGTCAACATCTCCACAACATTATCCCTAATATTTTTAATACCCAACTGCTCCCGTTTTACACCTGTGAGACCCACTTCTCTCCTTACACCACAACTAACTATTAATTCATTACATGGATGTCAGCAGCAATTTGATATAGGCTGATATCATGGACCCTAACCCTAACTGTAATCCTAACCCTAAACCATAACCCGAATGACAGCAATGGGATTTGGAACCAGTGGCAGCGATGGGATGACAAAATCACCCCAAAATAATGCAATGTAAGGCAATACAATGAGTCAAAGTAACATGTGACCCTACTACCCCAATCCCATTTTCAAAAATATTACACTCTCCAAGAGAGGATTTGTCCCCAAATATTTCTGGCCCTCCCCTTTGTAAATACTGAAAGCTCCCTTAGAGGTCTGACTAGGTGTTAAAAATGTCGGTTTGGTACAAAGCATAAATGATGCATGATATATAGAATTCCAGATGAATAGATTTGCCAGCAGCTTGGGACTTGTGAAGTCTAACAATGTGAGGCTCAAGGAGAATTAAAATACCTCCTTAGGGTTATTAAAGGAGACAACATGTTCATAGAATATAATTAGTCATCCTATAGGAGATATACCCTGGCTGTTTATCACCTTGTGTCAGTTACATAACCTCATTACAGTCATCATCAGTGTACACTGTACTAGTGAAATTTACAAGGGGTATGTGACGTGTGTTCCTTTCAAATCATCCTAGGCGTTTTGTTATAATGGAGGCAATTTAAGTTAGAGTGAATGAACTTAACAAAATTTGAAGTATCTAGTAGCTGTTACTTTCATAAAAATGATTAGCTTCATTAGTGAAGGAGAAAAAGAAATACATTCAGCAATTGTTATTTCAACTTATTCCATCATAGATAGATAAATATATATATATATATATATATATATATATATATATATATATATATATATATATATATATATATATATATATATATCCATCCATCCATCCACTCAGCCATCCATGCATCCATCCATCCATCCATCCATCCATCTATCCATCCATTCCATTCATTCACCCATCCATCCATCCATCCATCCATTCATCATCCATCCATCCATCCATCCATCCATCCATCCATCCATCCATTCCTTCATTCAGTCATTAATTAATTAATTAATTCATCCATCCATCCATCCATCAATGCATTCACCCGTCCATCCATCCACCCACTCACCCTGGCATCCATCCATCCATCCATCCATTCATCCATCCATCTATCCATCCATTCATCCATCCATCCATTCCTTCATTCTATTCATTTATTCATTCATGCACACGTGCACTCATGCATGCACACACATATTACACATACACACACACACACACACACACACACACACACAATTAGATAAACCAAGAGACAATATTGTGTGACAAAGTATTTGACCTCATAAAATCACATAGATTCCTAATCTGTCTATTATACTGTGATCCCATAGCTGGCAATAAAAACAGACATACAGTCCATTCAAGTAATTTTGAAAAAAATCTATTTGATGTATTATGTAATAGTTTGTAGAGTAGTAACTAAATCATGTAATATATTCCATGCCAAGATTAATAGTTATATCTAACATGTTTTATGTTTCATCTTCAGCCAAATAGATGATATTAAAGGTGATAAACTACATTTAGATATATGGTAAGTTAACAAACATGTCATCAACTGTTCTAGGGGAAATTGTTAGACCCCAATTTCAACAGAAAAGAAGGAATCTTCAATTATAGTTGGTGTATGCATTTTTAGTCGGTGCCCGTTGGGGGCTTATAATTATACATTGGGTTCCATCTGTATGTCTGTCCGTGCATCCGTCCATGCATTCACCCTCATATCTCTGGCATGCACCAACCGATTTCAACCAAACCTGACATATAGGTAACATACTATGTGAGACATATGTACACCACTTTGTTTTACGAACGAATCAAATATGTCTTTGATTGAAGACTTGTTATAGTTGGATTATATTTACACAGTCCCATAAGAAAACCAAAGGTCCAAAGTGGATGGTGGGGCATACAAAGGTCCAGAGTGGATGGTGGGGCATACAAAGGTCCAGAGTGGATGGTGGGGCATACAAAGGTCCAAAGTGGATGGTGGGGCATACAAAGGTCCAGAGTGGATGGTGGGTCATACAAAGGTCCAGAGTGGATGGTGGGGCATACAAAGGTCCAAAGTGGATGGTGGGGTATACAAAGGTCCAAAGTGGATGGTGGGTCATACAAAGGTCCAGAGTGGATGGTGGGGCATACAAAGGTCCAGAGTGGATGGTGGGGCATACAAAGGTCCAAAGTGGATGGTGGGGCATACAAAGGTCCAGAGTGGATGGTGGGGCATGCAAAGGTCCAAAGTGGATGGTGGGGCATGCAAGGTCCAAAGTGGATGGTGGGGCATACAAAGGTCCAGAGTGGATGGTGGGGCATACAAAGGTCCAGAGTGGATGGTGGGGCATACAAAGGTCCAGAGTGGATGGTGGGGCATGCAAGGTCCAAAGTGGATGGTGGGGCATACAAAGGTCCAAAGTGGATGGTGGGGCATGCAAGGTCCAGAGTGGATGGTGGGGTATATAAAGGTCCAAAGTGGATGGTGGGGCATACAAAGGTCCAAAGTGGATGGTGGGGCATACAAAGGTCCAGAGTGGATGGTGGGGCATGCAATGGTCCAAAGTGGATGGTGGGGCATGCAAGGTCCAGAGTGGATGGTGGGGTATATAAAGGTCCAAAGTGGATGGTGGGGCATACAAAGGTCCAGAGTGGATGATGGGGCATGCAAAGGTCCAAAGTGGATGGTGGGGCATGCAAGGTCCAGAGTGGATGGTGGGGCATACAAGGTTATTTTTGGAAATGATGCTGTGTACGAGTGACTGAATTTTTCCAATTGGACAACAGAATACACAGATTTATTATGAGAGAAAATAACTATTAAATCTAAATGTGTTATTTTATAAAAAGCCCAAATAAATACCTATTTTTCATCCATGGCCACATTAAGGTAGAATTTGATAACAAATTTCACTGAAAATCAAAGATCATCAGTTCTCTCCAAATTTGCCATGTGAAAGCTTGTTCCTGATATCAATAAATAATGTTGACTGTTACAGGGACCATGATGACGAAACATCAGTCTTTGATGCAGCTAGACGATTGAATGAAGTGACAGGGATCAAAGGAATGGGAAGGTAAATAATAGGCAGGGTGATTGGTGATTGTATTAAGGGGCGACATCGAAATCAAAAGCATCGTAATTACGCGTCGTAACGAGTAAAGACGAGTAGCTACTAGTAGTTACGATGTACTACGGTGAATATTCGTAAGTCTCAACGCATATTCATGAACTTTAGGTTGTAGACAATAAAAAGTAAACCCCTATTGTCCGTTATTCATGAGTCCAAACTACGACCATTTACGCGTAGTCTTCATCGTGAAAAAAATAACGAAACAAAAAGATTTTCTTCCCTGTGCAAATCAGTTTCACGCTTACTTTTTTCAATGTTATTCATTCGATGCCTCTATGGCATTCGTACAGTCGGCTAGTCAACTAAGTGTTTCAGATATATTCAGATGTTTACCTAATATGTCTTGCCTAAAAATACCTAGAAGAAGAATTTATATTCGAAACGTCGGATTTTACATCTGTTTATTCGGACTGCCTCACAACTTCCTTATGCACTTCTCGGCTAGTCAACAAACATGTCGGCCATTTTCGTCTGGCTGGTGAACGGGTGAACGGTGCATTGATCGTGTTAGATTCGAGTGGCAGGATTCGTCAGTCGAATTTGAACATTGTCCACAAAAACAAATTAAAAACTAAAGCTTGTCTCGCATTAATATATAGTTTGATTTGATTGATTTAGAAGTCACCTAAAAACGTTTTGTTTCTTCAAAATTTTGAGGAAAAACGTCATTTATATAACAAAATTTCACGCTACGAATAACCGAATACGTTCATCACTTGCGTCTCTATGTTTATCTACTGACATCATGCATCACGCCACGTGTTGCCGAACATTGCGATTTCTCAACTCAACCCCATCATTTAGGAATGTTACTGTACTGAAAAACATAAAAAATTAGTTGTTGTTTTAGAATATATAAAACAAATCCCGTTATTCGATGATATAAAATTCAAAACTGCACTTCCGCAACCCGGAAATTCAACAGCATTTCTTGGCCCTACCATGGCCGCCAAGCGTGAGCTTGTAAGTTGTACTGTTAGTTTGTCGACCGTGCAAAAAACAAAAAGAAAGTCTAACCGTGATTGATGCTTTGAGAGTCACACAATTGTACGATAATCTTCCTCAAAGATTTAACCCAGGACCGTTACAATATTACGTCCATGCGTCCATCACAATAAATTTCGAATACATATAGTCATGTTCGTGAAAAGATTTACTGAATATTGAAACTTTGATTTCGTGCGTATCTTATTGGTTTTTTTAAAATGAATATTGCCCATGAACTTGCACTCATAAAAACATGTACAGTACTAGTTTCATCAGCACATTTCTGGCTGGAGTACGTGGTTTTCTTTGACGATCGAAAATATGACAAACTACGATCAACTACGATATGTCGATAGAGGACGATGTCATCATTGGAAACACGGAAGGTGAGAATCACTATGTATTGTGTGTTGGCGATAAAAAATTACGCGTATCTACGCTCAAAGACGACGTCTTTACGGGCAACAAAGAAAAGTGAGCTGATTATCTATTGTCAGTTATTCATGAACTTGAACAACACATTATCTCCTGTTTCGCGTAGTACATCGTAACTACTAGTAGCTACTCGTCTTTACTCGTTACGACCCGTAATTACGATGTGTTTGATTTCGATGTCGTCCCTAAAGTGTAACATGTGGGTTTGGTGTGCTGTGGGTATGTGCATAACATGTGGGTTTGGTGTGCTGTGGGTATGTGTATAACATGTGGGTTTGGTGTGCTGTGGGTATGTGCATAACAATTAACATGTGGGTTTGGTGTGCTGTGGGTATGTACATAACACGTGGGTTTGGTGTGCTGTGGGTATGATAACTTGGGTTTGGAGTGCTGTGGGGGGTATGCATAACATGTGGGTTTGGTGTGCTGTGGCTGCAATGGTATGTGCATAACGTGGGTTTGGTATGTTGTGGGTATGTACATAACGTGCATTTGGTGTACTGTGGTATGTGCATAACGTGGGTTTGGTGTACTGTGGTATGTGCATAACGTGGGTTTGGTGTGCATGCTGTGGGTATGTACATAACGTGGGTTTGGTGTGCATGCTGTGGGTATGTACATAGCATGTGGGTTTGCTGGTGTGCTGTGGGTATGTACATAACACGTGGGTTTGGAGTGCTGTGGGTATGTGCATAACATGTAGGTTTGGTGTGCTGTGGGTATGTACATAACGTGCATTTGGTGTACTGTGGTATGTGCATAACGTGGGTTTGGTGTACTGTGGTATGTGCATAACGTGGGTTTGGTGTGCATGCTGTGGGTATGTACATAACGTGGGTTTGGTGTGCATGCTGTGGGTATGTACATAGCATGTGGGTTTGCTGGTGTGCTGTGGGTATGTACATAACACGTGGGTTTGGAGTGCTGTGGGTATGTGCATAACATGTGGGTTTGGTGTGCTGTGGGTATGTACATAACATGTAGGTTTGGTACGTTGTGGGTATGTGCATAACATGTGCGTTTGGTGTACTGTGGGTATGTACATATCATGGGTTTGGTGTGCTGTGGGTATGCACATAACATGGGTTTGGAGTGCTGTGGGTATGTGCATAACATGTGGGTTTGGTGCACTGTGGGTATGTGCATAACATGTGTGTTTGGTGTGCTGTGGGTATGTGCATAACATGTGGGTTTGGTGCACTGTGGGTATGTGCATAACACATGGGTTTGTTGTGCTGTGGGTATGTACATAACATGCATACCATTTAAGTTTCTTATACATGTATAGGTATCCTAGTAAACATTGTTGGACTGCTATAGCTATATTTGTATCTGTAGAATTATTAGTAGGCCTGTTGTAGTCTGCTGATTGGCTAAGGTGATGACTTACAATGATCACAAGTAATAAAGCGTGTGATGATCAATTTCACGTGAAATATTAATTTGCATACATAGCAGTCAATACCAAACATTTGATTTGGTGTCTCCCCTTGTTTTTAATTTATACCGGTAGTAGGATTGGTAATGGTATTTGATTTATCCATCTAAACAGAGTAAAAGTGGCAACATTAGACCCGGAATAAACATTGAACTTCTCTTGTGCCTAATCTAGTTATTAGATTATATAGGTACATGTCAAATTCTGACACATATTGCAATTAGTTGCAGCAACTAATATTAAATTCAACAGACAATTAAATTTGACACCTCCTATTGGATAACAATAACAGAAATGTGACACATTGTGCTGAATCTATTACAAAATAGCCAAAGTTCAATCTGCCTGTCATGCACAGTCATGTCATTTCCAAATATACGGTGCTAAAATAACACACTACACTGAAATATCTGTATTCCTTGATTTTGTTTATCAACAACAATCTTGTTGAGAATCATTACATATACATGTCTGGATGTTTGTAAAATGTTGAAATTTCATCAACCGTTGATGATATCAAATAAAAAGATTGTCACTGAAGCACTGTATACTACTGATCATGGACAAGCTACTATAGTGAAATGTGATAAATATTTAGTACATTTCATCTGCAAACAAACACCCATACATATAGCAATTATTGAAAGCATTACTAAGAGTGAACTGATGAAGTATGAGATAAACTCTAACAACTTTCCTGTAATTTTACTGTCACTAAATGATGTGCATACTTTACCTACTTTTAAACTCTAAAGTTTGTAATATACCCCTTGCCTTTAATAGTGGAGCTGAAAAGAACAGTATGTTATGTTGAGGTGATAAAATCAATTCTATATATATATATGTTTGACTTATCATTTTAATAGTGGAGCTGAAAAGAACGGTGTGTTATGTTGAGGTGATAAAATCAATTCTATATATATATATGTTTGACTTATCATTTTAATAGTGGAGCTGAAAAGAACGGTGTGTTATGTTGAGGTGATAAAATCAATTCTATATATATATATATATATGTTTGACTTATCATTTCAGGTTTTTCAAACAAATAGTGCAGTCAGCAAGGACAAGTAGTAAAGGCAATGTTGATGATTTCCTTGGATGTCTTAATATTGATTTGGATGTAAGTCTTTGCTATCTCTTTAACTAAAGCTTTACATTGTGTCTGAAGGATTTGACATCTTACAGATAACCATTGACACAGGTAAAATTAATAATGTACTAAATTGTGAAAGGTAATTTTGAAAATACAAAAATGTAGTGACTTTCTGAAAATCTTTCTAGTTATCAACCAATTTTAGACTAATGGATTGTAGTGCAGTGTTTATCATAATTGACACAAGTTTAATGAGAAATGAAGCAGCATGTATTTAGCTAGATGTACAAATGTGTACCATACAGCATGTATTTACCTAGATGTACAAGTGTGTACCATACAGCATGTATTTAGCTAGATGTATAAGTGTGTACCATACAGCATGTAATTAGCTAGATGTACAAGTGTGTACCATACAGCATGTATTTAGCTAGATGTACAAGTGTGTACCATACAGCATGTATTTAGCTAGATGTATAAGTGTGTACCATACAGCATGTATTTAGCTAGATGTACAAATGTGTACCATACGGCATGTATTTAGCTAGATGTACAAGTGTGTACCATACAGCATGTATTTAGCTAGATGTACAAATGTGTACCATACAGCATGTATTTAGCTAGATGTACAAATGTGTACCATACAGCATGTATTTAGCTAGATGTACAAATGTGTACCATACAGCATGTATTTAGCTAGATGTACAAGTGTGTACCATACAGCATGTATTTAGCATAATGTACAAATGTGTACCATACAGCATGTATTTAGCTAGATGTACAAATGTACCATACAGCATGTATTTAGCTAGATGTACAAATGTGTACCATACGGCATGTATTTAGCTAGATGTACAAATGTGTACCATACAGCATGTATTTAGCTAGATGTACAAATGTACCATACAGCATGTATTTAGCTAGATGTACAAATGTGTACCATACAGCATGTATTTAGCTAGATGTACACATGTGTACCATACAGCATGTATTTACCTAGATGTACAAATGTGTACCATACAGCATGTATTTAGCTAGATGTACACATGTGTACCATACAGCATGTATTTAGCTAGATGTACAAGTGTGTACCATACAGCATGTATTTAGCTAGATGTACAAATGTGTACCATACAGCATGTATTTAGCTAGATGTACAAATGTGTACCATACAGCATGTATTTAGCTAGATGTACAAATGTGTACCATACAGCATGTATTTAGCTAGATGTACAAATGTGTACCATACAGCATGTATTTAGCTAGATGTATAAGTGTGTACCATACAGCATGTATTAGATACTGAGATACACCTATAGACCAAGAAATTAGTTACTTCAGTCAAGAGATATGACTTGTGCAGTGTTGTGTTTTGTTTATCTTGCTGATGTGTAGAAGTCAAGAATATTGTGTTAACTTAAAAAGAGACTGAAAAGTGTATTGACCTGTGGTACACTCTTAAACAAAAATACTGTAAATAATCATACAAATTTACTAGTGATACAATAAATGTCTTGATAGTAAGGAACTAATACAGAAAACAGCCATTGTGGTAAACCCCTAGTACTAAAATTTGGGATTGACTTTCAAAACAAACTTTTTTTGTTGACTCTGTGGATAAAAACTTTTGTCATCACTTATATGTATTTTGTTGTGTATATATCAGGGTATACCATCAAGAGGAATTGAAAAATGGTTTGAATTGGAAGGTAGAACTTCTAAGTCTAATGTTCAAGGTCAACTTAGACTAAAACTCAATCTTTCCACTGAACAGGTACAGTTTCTTCAGTTTGTTGTTGCAGAATTGTACTTATAGCATTTACATACTCATCACATCCATTGTACTTGAATTTGTAAACCTTGTACAGAAATGTTTATCATTAACAAGCCACACCATGAAATGGTATATGGTGATTGCTGCCATGCACCACTGAAACTGTATTATCTAAATAGAAGTAGGTGTTTGTGTGGATGGACAGAGATTTTTTGTAGTATTCCCACTGGTTTTGCCAGCTAGGTCTTTGCATGGTTGTTTCACACTGTATTTTTTCACCATGGTTGTTCATATAGTGTTAATTTACCTATCATTAAAGTGTACAATTGTTTATGAAGAACGGCTATGATAACAAATGTTGTGTCCATATTTGACATTATTAAAGTCTCACAGTTTTCACAGACTTCTTTAAAATGTCCTTCTATTTGTAACAGAGGCCAGCTGAGACAGAACACATGACTGCTATAACTGCCCACCAAACTATTCTAGAAAAGTTTATAGAGTATGAGCTACACAGTCTGCCTTCTAACTCGTATTCTTGGAGTGGAGAATTGAGTTCAGAAGCCAATACTATACTTCATCAACATGCCTTACAAAATGACATTACAGAGGTTGAAGAGGCCATGTGGTAAGTAAGCTCACTCTTATTTGAAGATGTGATGAAATGTGTGCAAACTGTACTTTTATCCAAATATTTATAAATATGATCATTTTGTGCAATAATTTTGAGTTCAGATTGTCCAGATATATTTTTAAGGTTTTGGTTTAAAACAAGGGTACGATTTGCCCAAAAAAATGCCAAAAACTAAGATTTTGTGCTTGTCAAAGGTTTGTAAATTGATCATTTTAGACACTTATTTTGACATAATTTGATTGTTAAGGATTATTTACATAATTTTATTCTGAAGGAAAGTTTTGATATGTTATTAAGTTACAGAAAAACAAGAAATTTTGTCCAATTAAATTTTGTTGCAAAGTCCTACAAGACTATAAAAACTGATTGTGCTATACATGTTATTATTAAATAAGAAAGTGTGAGTCTAATGAGTAATACATAACTACTAATTTCTTTTGGAATTATCTGTAAGAATGGCACTACTTTTCTGTTAAAAAGTTAATTATAAAATTGTTTTGTTTCTAAGCAATTGGTTGGCATTCAGCAAGGAGCATATGCAGTATGCATTGGACTATGCATTCCTATACAAACTACTCAGAAGTTTAGATAAAGTATGGGTTCCAACATCTCTGTCAAGTGATTATGTAAGTAGATACTTCAAAGCCTCCACATTGTTGAAAATCAATAAAACTTTTGTTTGTCTCAAAGACAGCAATAGAAAAAAAGGCATAGTTCAGAAAAATCTATGATATTACACCAAAGATAGTATGTCGCGTTGTGATTGGCTGAAGAAACCAACGGAAAAACAAAGGCCCCTTCTAAAATCAAACTGTAGAGGGCGCTGTGTATTGTGGTGCTTGGACTCCAGTGGTTGTCTGCTATAGCTTAGACAGATTAGATTGCTTTGATTGATCTGTAGATTTACAACCAGGAGCCATGAAACCCGACATTGCCTAAATTTAAGTACACTTTTACTGTCTAACATCAAAAGTAAAGTTTTTTTCTGTCAAAGTTAATATATGTTTTCCCTTCATCAGGAGGAAATGCTGGCTGATTCGTTGTGTTCATTTATTGAATTCTGCCTTGCATTGTTAAGGAAACAAAGAGATTTGTTTCCACCAGCAAACAAAGCTGCCTATTACAGATTAGAGTACTTATTGATGTGAGTATTAATTAAGTCAGTTATAATCAGATGTTCTATTTATTGATTTCTTTGTACTAAAAGTACTTTTGTTAGATTAATGTGTTTGCATGTGAATGTCTGTATATAGGCTTTAGTGTTTCAACTCCCCCAGTATGTGTGTGTGATTTTCATGTATTGATATATATATATGTATGTATGTATGTATGTATGTATGTATGTATGTATGTATGTATGTATGTATGTATGTATGTATGTAAGTCTGTCTGTCTGTCTGTCTGTCTGTCTGTCTGTCTGTCTGTCTGCATGGATGTATGTATGTATGTATGTGTGTGTATAGGTATGTGTAACTGTGTGTGTGTGTGCATGTGTGTGTATGTGTATATGTATGCATGTGTATGTGTGTGTATGTATGTATGTATGTATGTATGTATGTATGTATGTATGTATGTATGTATGTATGTATGTATATGTGTGTGCATGTGTGTGTACATGTGTGTGTGTGTGTGTGTGTGTGTGTGTGTTTGTGTTTTCTTTAGTTAATAGTACATTCATTTCTCTCCTGACATGTTATGATGACAATGACAACTAATTTATAACTTTTATATTCTGCTGTAGATGTTTGGATCTTATTTACCATATGAAGTTCTTTAAGACTTGTTGTCCATTTAAGAAGGAGCTGCACAGAGAAATCATTGATGTGATAAAGGTATGTCTAGTTTGGAGTCAGTGTAAACATTTATAAAGATTTGCATTAAAGACGAGACAAAGTTTGACCAGCAAAGGAAAAAGAATTATTTGAGTCATACTTGAGTGTCGATTTATGACTTTACAGGTTAAGTATAACCTTGTCATTTGCACATTGTGTTGTTTATAATTTAATGTGTTAAGGTAAAATCTAACTTCATGGACAGTAATTGTCATTGCTGGTTGTTCTCTCACATCAGTTAATGAAGAGAAGTGCCACCATTGGCAGTGTCTTGCCGTCTTACCTATCAAATTAACAAATTAACATAAAAAGTTGAACAGTAATTGTTATCAACCAGAGATGAATGTTAAATGTTGGAATAGTTGAGTACAGAATTAATCTATTGTGATTTTAAAAGTAACTAAACATACCATTTTAATCTGACATCTTTAAAAGACATAACAATAAAAATTGATGATATTTTTTCTAAGTTTGTCCATATTTCCTTCATAACAGTAAAGATTGATGGCATTTTTCTAATCGTGTCCATACTTCTTTCATTGGGGAAGCCATTTTAAGGCAAAATGTTGATGTAGTATCCTTTAAGATATTTGCAAATGTGCTCACCCTTAAATACAATACCCCTAGTAGTAGGTATTTTACTATCCTAAGTAAGTTAATCACATAGTTAATGTATCCCGTGTACATATACTATACAGAAAGGTACAGTAGACTGGTATGAGACAGTTTATGCCCTTGCTGAACCACAAGTACAATCAGAGGAAGAACAAGTCACCAGTCTAGTGTCGTTGACAGACACCCTTAACACTGACATACAACGAGCTGTCAAATACTACCATAAATTGTACCAGAATATTGTCAAAGTGGACTATTTTACAATTACTTACAAACAGCTTGAAAAACTGGTAAGTATACAATTTCAATTTGATCTGTTTACCTACGGATGAAACTTTCAAGGATAAGAAATCTGGGAGAACCTCATGTAGTTGTATACTGACTTTATTATGTTTAAAAGTTAGTGATATGGTACAATTAATATATGTACATTATTACATACATTAGAATTTCTTGTAGTCAAATCTATGTATGGTTATGTCTTCTACTTCTTCTACAACCAGCCACCATAAAACATATTGAGGATTGTTGTGTTATGTGCATAATTCAAATCTGATTAAAATCTGACATAGTGAACTTGTTACGATTTCTTTATTTACCTCCTACTTTCATTGTCATATGTTCTGTTTTGTTCTGTGTGCGCCTTGTACCTACATCTGACACCAAATCTCAGACAAATCTCATATTTTGAAGTAGCTAATCAGAATCATTCTTACAACTATACTTAATGATTGAAACAAAGAGAACCACCAAACAATAACAATAACATCATTGTCTGTGCTCAAGCAATTTCAAACAGCAGTCTGAGGTACTTTACAAGCATGTTTCGGCATATTACACATTCTCATTCATTTAGTGAATCTCAGCACTCATGTTTTGTACGAGAATTCCTATGGCATTGTGTCAGATGTAGGTACAAAGCACTCACAGAACAAAAAAGGGCAATAAAGTAAAATAATGAAATCATACCAAGTTCACTACATCATGTATTAATCAGATTGTGTACAACGGTTGCTTTGTAGAACTACTGTATACTTTGGTATATAGAGTTTTATCATGTATAGAGTGTAAACCTTGAAGCAAATATCAGTTAGATTCCAGATGAGTCCACTTTACCACATTTCTCATAAATGTTAAACTGATTAAAGTTAGTTACACATACACAGCAGTTTAACTTAGTCAAGTACCATTAATTTCATAATCTGTATCTGTACATGTCAATTATCTGCTACAGAATGACTGTAAAGTTGGTAATGCTTCTTAAAATCAAAAGAGATTGGAGCATCAAATTACCAATCATCTTATGTCAACTGATCACATGATCAGCTAGTAGTCAACTATGTCTACTGAACAGTCAAATTGAAGAGTTGAAAAACATTATGTGCTTTTAATTATCACAAACTTAAAGACAAAAGATTGTATAGTTTGGCCACTAGGAGTGCTGTTTAGTCTAGTGTTTGAATCAGAACTGAATTCTATGAATGACAGTTGACTACTATAACCTCCTGTGAAAGAAGCTTCATTTCCCAGAGTTTCAGGACTAAAGTTGGTTGCATTCTCAACCTGTCAAAACATTTTTTTTTAACTTTGTTTCAGATGACATTTTTTTTAGAAACTCATGGAGTTCTTTTAACCATATTTCGTTGACTTCTTCATTTACTGTCGTGTGATGTTATCCATTTTTCTTCAAACAGGATGCTTTCTTGTGATACATGTTTTAAAGGTGGACAAGTAAAATATGGTATATTACTAAAATAATACCACTGTACTGGGATAACTTTGTAAATTGTATGTACAGACATTGATGTACACACATCAATTTCAACTTTTTTTGTGATAGTTCCAATTTGAAAAGTGCAGTGTGTATTTTCTATGATTTGCAAAGATAGATGTTGCAACTAATGTACTTGGCATATTTGATATCAACAGATAGCAGAAGATGTAGGTAGAGCCATGGAGGAAGTGAATAGAAACATCAAAGCACGCGATGAGAAAGATGAAGATTATACCATAGGAACCTCATTGTTTGAATTGTACCTGTCTCTAAAAGAATTACTGTCTTACAAACAGTACCTTTCACCAAAGTAAGTCTCTCAAAGAGCTAGTTTCCCAAACAAATAGTACCTTTCTCCAAATTAAATGAACTAAAGAACTAACCTTTCACAAACAGTATCTTACTATTTTGTTCACCTGTTGAGAGCCAGTGTCTCAAAGGACCACACCCTTAGTAATAGTACCATTCACCAAAGTAAGTTGTCAGAGTTTAACTTGCAAATGATATTTTTTCACCAAAGTATTAAAATCTCTTCACCAATTACTCTGGTATATTTCTCCAAGGTAATCTATTTATTCCATTGACATTGTGTTATCTACAAATAAACATAACATGACAATGGTGTGGTGAAATTAAAGTTGATGATGTTTGTATCTTTAAACAGCGATGCCAAGAATTTAGCGATTGCTAACTTTCATCATTGGTTTAAATACTGTGTACAAAGATGGTTGGAGATTGCACAAAATAAAGCAATGTCTAGAATCAAGAAATCAGTAGAACTTGACAAGGTATGTCCATTCTGTTGCAAGATGTCAATCAAACAACCAATTGAAGAATTCGTATGGTGCCAAAATCCAATATGAAATAATATTGTATGGTGCTATAAAGGAAGAAACAATAGTTAATTGGGTATGACAGTTAGAAAGCTATTAATGCAAATAGATGTATCTTGGTGTCCTTGTTTTGAAAAATAGATGATGAACTTATAGTATTCATTAGTTCAAGTGCTAAACTGTAGGGAGTTGTTGTATTATGTCACAGGTCACAAAACTCAGATATTATTCCCCAATTTTTTTATTCATTCAGTCAAGGAAAATACAAGCAACCTAAGGGGTCTTTGCCACTATGAGTCGCTAGACGGGTAGTGACAACCCTTAGGTCATGAGTAATTTCTGGCTGAATGAAGAAAAATGTTGGAGAATAACATAATTATACCACAGCCAGTGGTATCAAAGAAAAAGCTGAGAAAATAATGACAATTTTGAATGTTTTGACTCATATTAATGAACACAGCAGAACCAGTGATGTAGACCAGTGTTGTCGTGACATAGAACAACCGGGGTATAAATTCCATACCTATAGTTTGTACAATATATCCTGTTTAGTACTAACTCAATTCCTATTTTCTTCTATCTATAAATTATTGCTGCTTGGACAAGCAGAAGGTAACAGAACTAGTAACTTTAAATTACCGTATTCATGTGAATTTGTAGTTGAGAATGTATTAACTTCTATTAACAAGTCTAACAATCTGTTACATTATCACCAAATCTTGTATAGTACAAATAACTCCCCTTTGATTGTATGTCATAGTTTCAAGATTGCAGCCTCGTTATTATTTTAATTTAGAAATATAAAGCATAGCAACAATTTATTGTCACCCTTTTTTTTTTTGCTTTCTAGTAAACTAGGCTCTTCATACCCCTACCCCACTCCCAATAAAAAGTTTCATCGAGAATGGATTGTAATATAAATCTATGTACTCATGATTATGCATGATACACTGTTCACTGGTATCTCTCTCTGTCTCTGTCTCTGTCTGTCTGTCTGTCTGTCTGTCTGTCTGTCTGTCTCGCTCTCTCTCTGTCTTTCTGTAGGTCTCTTTCTCTCTCTCTGAGTCTCTCTCTGTCTCTCTCTGAGAATTTAATAGATCACTTTGCATAGAGTGTTTTAATTCGTACATGTTATTTATTTGTAGATAGCCTTAGTTGACTCCATGGTTAAACACAGCACTTCTGCAGTAGATACTAGCTGCTGTTTTGCCCAGGTAAATGTAACAATGTCATGTAAGATATGTAAACAAAAATAACAAGTCAAATTAATGTTGAATGTTTTGTTACAGGACAAATAAAAGTGTATAGTTGTATGATATGGAATTACCTGGAATTTAGATGTTGACAAAATATACAATAAAACCAATGTAGTCTTTCTTGTAATCATATTTTTTAAACATGAACTATGTTTTGGTAAGAAATATTCAACTTGTGAAGTAAAGAGTGTAATTACATTTTGTATGTTTGTTTTCTCTGGTTGATTGTTTTATCTGGTTGATTGTTTTATCTGGTTGTTTGTTTTATCTGGTTGATTGTTTTATCTGGTTGATTGTTTTATCTGTATGTTTGTTTTATCTGGTTGTTTGTTTTCTCTGGTTGTTTGTTTTATCTGGTTGATTGTTTTATCTGGTTGATTGTTTTATCTGTATGTTTGTTTTATCTGGTTGTTTGTTTTATGTGGTTGTTTGTTTTATCTGGTTGATTGTTTTATCTGTATGTTTGTTTTATCTGGTTGTTTGTTTTATCTGGTTGTTTGTTTTATCTGGTTGATTGTTTTATCTGGTTGATTGTTTTAGCTGTATGTTTGTTTTATCTGGTTGATTGTTTTATCTGGTTGATTGTTTTATCTGGTTGTTTGTTTTATCTGGTTGATTGTTTTATCTGGTTGTTTGTTTTATCTGGTTGATTGTTTTATCTGGTTGATTGTTTTATCTGGTTGATTGTTTTATCTGGTTGTTTGTTTTATCTGGTTGATTGTTTTATCTGGTTGTTTGTTTTATCTGGTTGTTTGTTTTATCTGGTTGATTGTTTTATCTGGTTGTTTGTTTTATCTGGTTGATTGTTTTATCTGGTTGATTGTTTTATCTGGTTGATTGTTTTATCTGTATGTTGTTAGATCCGTGAGTTTTGGCAAAAGCTGGACTGGCCAGACACTATTGGATCTTATATCTATGTCACCAAGGTTACTGATGTAAGTATACATTTACAGTGAGGGGGAAAAACATGGTTTTTCTGTCATTTAATTCTTTTAATTTGCATCCTGTCATGTCTTCCATAACCTTGAGTACATGTACATGTATTTGTAAACTTGAATCTTGTTGATACCAATAATAGATTCATGACAGTTAGGATTAGTCTCTGATTAAAGTTACATCATTGTCATATTTTCATTAATCAATGTATTTGATATTAAAGTATAATTGTTGTTAATGGTCAACCAGTGCACATATCGAGATGGAGTTATGTTTGTTTGTTTGTGCTACAATAATGATATGCAAATTCAATGCTGTTACAGTTGTTATACATCCAAAGTTTCAACCACTCTGTTGAATTTGCATGTCTTATTTGCCAGAGCTCACTTTGAAAAAAGTGTTTCAAAATTAACATTAATATCTATTCAATAACAATATTTAGTGTGAGTACATATGATCCCAAATTAGTTACTGGCTATTTTTTTACATCACATGGGACATTGTGTGAATAATAGTTCACTAATTTTAATCATATTTGTATATGCTTTTTTAATATTAATCATATTTGTATTTTTTTGTTAAATTTTCAGGACATAACAAAAGGTGCTACGTACTATGCAGATGTGATGCATGACAAACTGAAACAAAATGGTTATTTTGATGAAGAAGGACAGTTTGATGTTACTGAACAGGTACGCTTATCAGCTTGTATTACAATTCACTTAGTACGTGGTGGCTACCAATTTTGTAAGCGTCAAAAAGGGGAACAAAGTCAAGGCTGGTTTTATCTTATCTACATTTCTGTATCAGCTAAGATCAGATCAGACTTGTCACTTGGTCCTCTTTGATTGTTCATGAAGGTAAACAATGTCAAAATTACCTACATGTAGACTAAATGAGGTTGTAGTCTTAATTACTGAACTGTCTATTATATCAGTGCTTCAGGTTGTAAAGTATCGTTTCTGTAAAAGAACAGATGAACATGTGTGTGTGTGCTTGTGTACACTTATATGTGTGTGCACATGAATTTTTTTAGCATCTGTGTGAAAGCTTAATTGGCATTCATACACAAACATACTATGTTTCCATGAATGTACATAATACTTACATCAAGTGCTGTGTCTGTCTCTTCATCTATCTCTTTGACTGGCTATCATTACATATATATATACCAGAGATTACTTGCACCGGTACATGCATACTAATGGTATTTGCAGTATCGAATATTAGTGCATACCTACATGCAAATGACATGCAAATGAAAACACAATCGATCATTCTACATGAAGGTGGGCATGTGTGACTGCATAGTGTCATTTTTATGATGAGGCCACTGTTTTACACTTTGTTTGTTGCCAAATATGAGATTTGTCTTACGTTGTACAGCAAAAATTTGTTGTTTCAGATAAACATATGTGATAATAACAGAACCCCATGCCGCATGAATACCAGAGTGTGTACTCAGGTATTTGCACTCATGCTTGCAGTGTTTTCTGCTGCACTTGCTTGTGAAATACTGCTACAGAGAGCACTATAAGCATGAATGTAAATACCCCAAGTACACCACACCTGCACTCATGGATTCTGTCATAGTCTCTGTCTGAGTGAGTGAGTGAGTGACTTATACATGCATGTATATACATTTTAATTCTATAAACAATACCTAACAATAATCTGACCTATAGATGTTTTAAATCTACACATTTCATTTCAACAGTTGTGTATTACCATCAATGACATAGAACATGTCAGGAAGTCATTGAAACCATTACCTCAAATCTTGGGCTACTCAGAGATCCACCATGCCATGGATAAGGCCCATGGTTCTAAGAGTGCTAAACAATCCAAGGAAGCTTTACAATCTCTACTAAAGAGTGCTGATGAAGACATGTGTAATAGAATTTGGCACATTGTACAGAGAGTTGGTGAGAAGATGAGAGCTGATATCAAAAAGTTTGTGTTTCATCTAACATGGGCACCGCAGTCTGTACCAGCTGATGATGTAAGTAATATCTATATTACCTTGCCTATTGTCTTTCAATGTATTGACACTTAGATATTATTCCCCAAAGGTTTTCTTCATTTTGAAAGCCAAGAAAATAGTTTGAATCAAAGTGACAAAACCTTTAGGTCAAACAAGTCTTTTCTGCCTGATTGAAGGAAAATATTTGAAACTGATAAATACAATAATACCTACACAAGCATAATTATCAAACATTTTAAATGCATAGTGTTGACTTTGAGCTTTTTGACTCATATTTCAAGTAAATGCAAAACTTAATGACATAGATGCATTATTTGTTGGACACAAAATGAACAAGGTTTAAATCTCATATTTTGTGTTTGAATGTGTTTAGTTTTACTTGTACATGGTATAAAGAGGGTTATAAAAACCAGATTCCAAGGGAAATGATTATCTCATAATAAATATGTTTGAACCGTGTGAAATTTCTTAATAAATAGTTTTTCTCTGTGATTGATATGTAATTTTTTGATTGATGTTTAATATTTGAATGAAATAATTCGTAGAGAAATATTGACTACCAGTAAACATGTTGTATGTTGATACAGACTTAAAAGTTTAACAAAAAAAACATCATTCCAAAATAGAACCTAGAAAAGATACTCTTAAATTGCACTGTCTTGTAGTAATATCTACTACCATAATTTTTAATTTGTTCTGTACTTTACTCTACTCCACTCTACTCCACTCTACTCTAAACCACTCTACTCTACTCCGCTCTACTCTACTCTGCTCTACTCTACTCTACTCTACTCTACTTAATTCTACTCTACTCCAGTCCACTCTGCTCCACTCTACTCTGTTCTGTACTCCACTCTACTCTACTCTACTCTACTCCACTCCACTCCACTCCGATCCAATCTACTCCACTCCACTCCACTCCACTCCACTCCACTCCACTCCACTCCACTCCATTCCACTCCATTCCACTCTACTCTAACTATAATATTTATTATCAGTGAATGTTTCCTTTAATGGATGAAAATTGATTTTCCTATTACAGGCCATATGTCCTTTGATGGAATATCTTGATAACAACCTCATTACATTGAACAATTGCCTTCTGAGAGCTAACTTTGATAGGTATGTATATAAACACACTGTCTTCTGAGAGCTAACTTTGATAGGTATGTATATAAACACACTGTCTTTCTGAGAGCTAACTTTGATAGGTATGTATATAAACACACTGTCTTTCTGAGAGCTAAATTTGATAGGTATGTATATAAACACACTGTCTTCTGAGAGCTAACTTTGATAGGTATGTATATAAACACACTGGCTTCTGACAGCTAACTTTGATAGGTATGTATATAAACACACTGTCTTCTGAGAGCTAACTTTGATAGGTATGTATGTACTCACACACTGTCTTTTGAAAGCTATAACTTTGATAGGTATGAATGTAGCTGCCCTCTGGGAACTAACTAGGCATGTACACTAATGAAACGGAGTCCTTCTTAGTAAACAAAAAAAAACAGAAACTGAGACATGGATGTTAATGTCTTTTGCACTATATCTTCTTTTCCAGGATTTTAGAAGAGATTTGGAATGTTGTGTTGAATGAACTACAGGAACAAGTGGAATCCAATGAAGGGGTAAGCAGTCTATGCCTTGCCCTCCTTACCATAGTGGAAAGAACTAAACAATTATAGTTAGCCTAGGGGGTATGTCAGTATGGGTAAGTAAACATAGTTACCCTAGGAGGTATGTCAGTGTGGTTAAGTAAACATAGTTAGCCTAGGGGGTATGTCAGTGTGGGTAAGTAAACATAGTAAGCCTAGGGGGTATGTCAGTTTGGGTAAGTAAACATAGTTAGCCTAGGGGGTATGTCAGTATGGGTAAGTAAACATAGTTAGCCTTGGGGGTATGTCAGTGTGGGTAAGTAAACGTAGTTAGCCTAGGGGTATGTCAGTATGGGTACGTAAACATAGTTAGCCTAGGGGGTATGTCAGTGTGGGTAAGTAAACGTAGTTAGCCTAGGGGGTATGTCAGTGTGGGTAAGTAAACATAGTTAGCCTAGGGGGTATGTCAGTGTGGGTAAGTAAACGTAGTTAGCCTAGGGGGTATATCAGTTTGGGTAAGTAAACATAGTTAGCCTAGGGGATATGTCAGTGTGGGTAAGTAAACATAGTTAGCCTAGGGGGTATGTCAGTGTGGGTAAGTAAACGTAGTTAGCCTAGGGGGTATGTCAGTATGGCTAGTAAACATAGTTAGCCTAGGGGGTATGTCAGTATGGGTTAGTAAACATAGTTAGCCTAGGGGGTATGTCAGTGTAGGTAAGTATTAAACATAGTTAGCCTAGGGGGTATGTCAGTGTAGGTAAGTATTAAACATAGTTAGCCTAGGGGGTATGTCAGTGTAGGTAAGTATTAAACATAGTTAGCCTAGGGGGTATACAAAATTAGGTAGGTATACATAGCTAGCCTAAGTGGTATGGTAGAGTAGAGAAGTAAACATAGCTAGCCTAAGAGATATGGAAAGAGTAAACAGGTAAACATTCCTAGCCTAGGGGTCTCCTGCAAACTTCCAGCACCTTTCCTGGAGTTACTGTGTGTATACTTGTCTATACCACAAAGATAAAGATAATACTGAAATTCCATTCTCTTGTGTGTATTATTAACATATATTAACAATGTTTTTCAATGTGTTGACTTTTTGACCATTTCAGAAAGAACCTGTTTTCTATGAGAGACTTTTTGATGCCTTAGAGGTGAGTTGAAAATACCATGCTAGCTACAGTTTACTCAAAGCCATTATAGTAAATGACAACATTACAATACTGTTGTCTTTTATGAAAATATGTACAAATGTTTTGTCCATTTATGCCCAGAATTTGTGCTGGGTTTTTGTTGCTATGCACAATTCACTTTAATCACAAGTGACTGCAAGTAATTGAATCTCTGCATGGTAATGTTTTAATATATGGGGAACCGACAGATACAATTACAGACTTGTTGTGACATAATGAATACTTGGGTTTACTCACTTATTTACAGATCATGTGTATAAACAATAACACACATTATACATATTTTCTAAAAGGTTTTTGCAATTATTGAGTTACCCATATGGATTTTGGCTATATTGTTACATTTCAGTAGAAAAACAAAGTAATGTTGTTTTATTGATTACACAAATCTGAAATGAATACCCATCTGTCACCCATATGACCACTTTGTCATTCTGTTTATTTGTATTCCGTCTTGTACAGATCTTGATAGATTTCTTCTATGCGGATGACAAGGGATTAAGTATGGACCTTATTATGAGTGAAAACTGCAAACTTTTACTCAACTACTTAAAACTGAACAAGACATCCACAGAGGAACTTGTTGAACTCTATTACCTGGAAAAAATTGATGAACAGGTCAGAATTTAAAATACAGATTTGAAAACGTATCCAAATGTGTCTTTGTCCCATGAATAACTACTGAGTCAGAATTAGTTTTCTTATTTATTTTGAACTTCAGTTATATAGAGAAAGATTATCAATGTGAAACAAGAACACATTTGTACATCATCGAATGTTTCGCTATAGGAAACACAAAAGCATTCTCAAATTGAACTCTGAGGGCATAGTAACCGGCTTACTTTTGACCAGTTTTGTAACATTCTTGAAGTACCCTAATATGAAATTGTTACTGTAACAGTATTTTTATTTCATCATGCAGAATTCTTTATTTCACTAAATTCTCAAAAGTCACATAACTGTCAATTTTTGTAGGTCCACAGAGAAAGTACGGAGTTTGGTACTCTCAGTGTGAAATGTTACTACAGTCAAGAGAGAGAAAAGTTATGTATTCAAGTACTAAGTGCCACTAATGTCATTCCATTGGACTCTAATGGTAAGTTACTTCACCTTTCTTTCTAAGATCAGATCAGCACAAAATTGGATTGATAAAGTATTCACAGCTGTTTAAGAGTAGAGTGGAGTGGAGTGGAGTACAGTAGAGTGCAGTGGAATGGAGTAGAATGGAGTGGAGTACAGTAGAGTGCAATGGAATGGAGTAGAATGGAGTGGAGTACAGTAGAGTGCAGTAGAATGGAGTGGAGTGCAGTGGAATGGAGTAGAATGGAGTGGAGTACAGTAGAGTGCAGTAGAATGGAGTGGAGTACAGTAGAGTGCAGTGGAATGGAGTGGAGTACGTACAGTAAAGAATACAGTAGAGTGGAGCTGAATAGAGTGGAGTAGAGTGGAGTACAGTAGAATAGAGTAGAGTAGAGTAGAGTAGAGTAGAGTAGAGTAGAGTAGAGTAGAGGTTGTTTTATATGAAGGGTTTAATACTATATCCTTCAGAGGCTGTAATAGATTACCTGCTCTCAAGGGAGTTGAGGATGAGAATGCTTAAAGTACTGTGTTGGTATAGGTCTATACACCATGGATAATAATTGTAATGATGTACTTTGACCACAGTATAAGAAAGAACTATATAAATACTTCTCTTAGAAATATAAAAGTGTACTACACTACTGTCCTCAAATGTCAGTATAAGGTAACCTAATGCCATTGATGATTTTATCTGTAGGACTGAGTGATCCTTTTGTTATAGTTGAGCTGTGTCCAAAACACATCTTTAATCGGTACGACCCAAAACAAACCAAGGTTGTCAAGAAGACCTTACATCCACTCTTTGATGAACATTTTGAATTGTAAGTGTCATTTTATATATTGTTTTGTAAGTGTTTGAAAATAATGAATATATTACAAAAACAAATGTTTATAAATGTAGAAATGTGAATGAAGAATTTCCTGTTACAGTACAAATGGATAATAATGAAATAATATGAAAGGAAAGTATAGCAGATTGTATGGATAAACATTTCTGTGTACTGTACCTTCTGATTGTATGGATAAACATTTCTGTGTACTGCACCTTCTGATTTGATAATTATAGTTAATTTGTATTTTTGTATCACCAGTGTTGTGTCAGCTGCCAACTGTCGGCACCGTGGCTCTTGTGTGTTATTTACAGTAATGGACCATGATATCATCCTAACCAATGATTTTGCTGGTGAAGCCTACATGTGTCTGAATAACATTCCAGGACTGTCCTCTGATGCTGGTGGATTTGATAAAGTGAAACAAACCAGTTTGATTCTGTCTCAGCCACAGGCATCAAGTAAGTTTAAAAATTCCATACATTAATCGCCATCAACATCAAATCAGACTACACAAACATTTTTGTCACTTTCTGTGGTTTTATGTGATGACATTTATTTAATCACACCATGATTGAACCATGGCATGCACGCACACAGCTCACCAACTTTGCACTCACAAATACACACAGACACACACACAGACACACAGACACACAGACACACACACACACACACACACACACACACACACACACACACAATCATTGTGCTAGATGTATAATGTCCATTTGAAAGTCATGATCTGAAATTAATACATTTTTTAAATAAAGAGGGTCAGATATGAAATTTGACGTTAATTAATGAGACTATCTTTTGAATGCAAGGTTTAAATTTCAGATAATTCAATAATGTATTGATGGTAAAAGAGTGCTTGTGTCATTAAAAGCTTGATGTTGTAACTTATATGGTTAATTTGCATAATCAGTGATTTTGTTAATAATTATGCAATATATTAACTATGCAAGCGTCAAATTTCACACAGTTTCATATAATTAATTTTCCAATTAAGTGGTACATACATCATGTATAATAGCTATAGTTTAGAATTTTGCATTCCAACAATGTGTGTAGGCCCAACAGTCTATGGTTTTGCCCTTATGGGAGGAAATCATTTTAAATCTGGTTATAGTTCATGTTCTCTTTGTACCTTTTAATGTGACTTTTCAATTTTAAATTATAGCTGGGAATGATTTATTCAGTATACTGGAAGGACGAGGCAACTCAGACAAGACAGCCCAGGAACTGATAAAGAAGAGACTTCACCTCATTGAGAAGGTCCAATCACAATCCTAGAAATTCACATCACAGAGTCTAAAAGCTGCCATATTGAATAAAAATGGAGTTTTAAGGAATCCTTTGATTTGAATCCTGTACTTGGAATTCTATACTCCCTATGTTAGGGGTAGACTTATTACTACTTACAGTGTCACTATGTCTACTAAATAGTTATGAAGGAAAAAGCCAATGGACCGAGAATGAGGCTACTGAAATCTAATCAGTTTTATAGTTGTCGGTGATTTTATAATCTTGTCTCTATTTTTTATCTCTTTTTATTACTGCCAAAATTATTGTTTTCCACAAACTTAAAGTGTACTTCTGTATGTTCAACAAAATTATTAGTATGTATCCCAAAAATTTGGTGATTTCAAATTTTTAGTTAAAATTGCCCCAATTTACAAATGAACTTGCCATATTTTGGTTATATGTTGAGTAGCTGGTTCCATTTCCAGCTGATTACTGATGTCCAGTGATTGTACATCACTTACCATTGCACAAGCGAGTTTGGGAGTCCTCTGTGTTTATGTAACGTCAGATAATCCCAGCAGAATGGAAACGTGACAAAGCACACAAAGATTCCCTGTATCAGTGTACAAAATTAAATCCAACGGTGTGACCAATGCCAACAGATTCTAGAATTATACCGTAAACCTAGATATTTTCGCTACTAGAAAATCTTGCTATTTTACAGTTTTCAGCTCATTCTAAAAGACAAATTTTTTTACTAATTACCAGACTGGTACATTTTGTTCATGTACAAGAAGGCATTTTAGTCACTACCTGTTTTTGCATTTTTTTCCCAGTAAAATATACGAAAAAAAAGTCTTCAGTGAAAATGTTCAGGTTTACTGTATATTGGGTTAATATTTTCAGACTTGACTTGTAATTATCTACCCTTTCCATACAAATAACTTGAGAAGTGAGAAGTATACTTCAGATCAAAAATTAGAAAACAGTTTTGGAAAGAGTTATAAAAAAAAGGTGAACAGTTCACCTGGCGTGGCACAATGATATACATATTGATGTAATTTTTGTAGTTTATACAAATTTGTAGTGAGATATTTACCGATGGTTTTAAGTTTTAATAGTCAGAGTCAAGCAAGTCAAATTGAGTAGGACCATATGAAGAGACTGTGATCCTCAATGAGAGATAGGCTTGGATTAATACCAATTTATTGTTGTACTACATGTACAGTGTTTTCATGTAACACAGAGAGGCTTTTATTCAACTTCAATTTATTGAAAGTTGGTTTATTGTTTTAAAGTTTGCTATTTCCATAAGTTTTCATATATGTACATTTTTGTAAGCTTTTAAGAGATTTGATGTATTAATATTTGGATTTTATTATATTCATTGTTTTCAAGTATTTCTATGTTCATATTCAGATTGTGGTTTGTTTCTTCCAATAATTGTTTTTTTGAGTCTTACAAGCTTAATGAAGAAGTATGACTCATGCTTTGACTTGTTTTGTTTGTATTTGGTTACCAGTATCATACACCTGTGATACTGACCGCCACATTGCCAGTTCCATCAAAACTACCAGAAAACATTTCAGTGATATTTTCACATAATTTACCAGCTGCCATTAACTGATAATCACACACATTTTATTGTATAATTTATATAGATGTACCCATAGTTTTAACATTTATCCATTGTTTTTTAATTCATAGTTACGTACCAGTGCTGCCCAGACTATCAAATTGACATCATATTCTTCAAAACTTGAACAGAAATAACAAAGTTCTCAACACCATTGGTGAAAAAAAACATATCAACTAAATGTATGTGGGTTAATTGCCTAACTGTAAGATCACCAGCACTTGCCTAACTGTGCCAGTTTATATTTGTAAGGTAACGATATTTACCTAACTGTGCTAGTAGCTTTATAGGCAAGCACAGAAACTAGAACACTGGCTATACCACTCCAGCTTAATGTTAGAAATCAAGCATAAGTATTGGGAGATGGGGTGGGACTAGGGGGCAGTCTCAGCCTATTCCAATCTTCAAACTAACCCAGACTTGTCATCATGTCAAAAAGTCAAAATCATGACACATTTTTATGGAAATGAAATGGAAAAATCCTAATCATCATCATCATCTCTCAATGTTAAAGTTACACTCACTATATATTTACTGATTACTTTTGTTTGTGTTTCATAAATAACAACTCAGATTACAGGGAAAGCAATATGGCTATAGTTTTGTGTAACGAGAGAGTTTGCAAGTATTGTTCTATGGTTCACCTCCCTTATGACCTATGTATCTAATAGTGTTAAGTCAGTAAGGGAGAAAACATTTGTACTCTAAGACTGGTGCCTGCATCATTTTTTTTTTTTTTTGGCTTGCTTTATTTTTCCTTCGTCTGCCACTGACAACAGTCATTTACAACTTCAAAGTTTTATAGAAAGCTTTGCAATAGTAGGTTTTAAAGCATTATGAATTTGTCTACTAGGATATAGTTTTAATCGACTGAAGAATGAGGAATGTGTCTTAGATTTGAACCTGAACAATGATTCATATTTGTACTTTGTTACGAGATGGACAAAAGTATAAATACATACTAATATTGCAATTGATTGTTTGGTAAATAATATGTGATGTCAAATTATTACCCCATCCCTTAGTATGAATAAATCATAAACAGTGTTAATATGAGGTCATGTTTTACTAAATTGTCTGTGTGTGTACATTCCAACTAATATCAGAGCTTATTTCATGTATATGAAAATGGGGGGGGGGGGGGGGGGGGGGTTTAAAATGTCTGAAATGTATGCGTGGTTTGAATTAATTGATGTAAGTAGTAGTAGTATCAAAAGTAGAGAAAAAAAAATGTTCCATGTATGTTGAGTTTTCCAATTAGCCAAATTGGCTTTCATACAGTAACATTAATTGAATGTATTGTTAGACTGTTTTTGTCAATTGATTTCCACTTTTGTGCTTCAAAACTATGCTTACAAGATTATGACTTCTACTTAAAAGGTACTAGCCAAGCAAATGCTAACACTCAGTATAAAATCTCTAATAACACATCTGTCATCAAAGTTGTCTCTATCCAATACAGTTTGCATATCTACCAATCATACTATTCTGTATATACTGTTGAATTGTTTGAATGCCATGTGTACAGTTTTTAATGTTGCAATTTTCCAGATGTTTTTAAAGCCATTCCAGGGTTGAGATCGCTTTTTCAAAAGTGAAGTTTATGGTTTGTTTTGTCAGATATTTCTATGGCCACAAGTTGGTATTTTAATACTATTCCCCATGTTGGATTCATTTGAATTTTCCATTTGCAAGATTTTACAATTAATTGTGATTATTGTGTATGTTTATTGTCGTGTTTCTAAGATTTACTGCAGAGAGTTGTTTATTTTCCAGTGCAAATCACCAACTTATGTTTCATATGTATATACAGTTGATTTTTCATTTGTAAGTTTGACCCATATGTGCATGAATATGACCTTTGACCTCAGCACTCAAGTGCTATGTTACTAATAGCACTGACCTATCCATATCACCAACATTCTTACATTTGTACTATCAAAGTGAGATTAGAAACTACATCAATTCACATTTATAGAGGGGAATCACAAAATGTCTGGAGTTGTAAAAACAAAAGTGTTGTATCAAAATCACCATAGAGGGCAGGACATTTTTTAAAACTACTTCAATTCATAGTTACAGAATGGCTCAGAAAAGTTCCAGAATTGTAAAAACAAAAATGTAGTATCAAAATGACTGTAGAGGGCAGCAGAATTCATAACATGATTGCATGTTAAGAAATGTGTTAGCCTGTAATATTTAAACATGAAATGTTAATTGAAAAAAAATAACCTTAAGTTAAAGAAGGAACAAATGTTACAGTAGAATTTTGATACTTATAAATATCTTGTGACATCATAAAATGAAAATCATCATAAAGAATGATTTTAAAAAGTGGAAGTATAGTACATGTAATAAGACACAGTTGATAGAAGTTATTGGTGATATACAACCCATTTTAACATGCTTTTGACAACTAGAAATCAAAAGTGTAAGGAGATGGTGATAATTTGGAAAGTGGTGATATGTGTTTGACTACACTTTGTGTTCAATATTCCTGACTAGAATGAAGTCAGGCAGGCTGTATATACTTGTCATGGAATTCATAAAGAGAGTCTGTTTATGATAAGTTTAAATCTACCTATTTCTAACCTTTCACCTATGTTTACTACATAGGGTGATCTCTTTCAATTATCAAGACATGCTTTGAGAAGACTTCCTGCACTCTTTCTCTCTCTCTCTCTCTGTCTCTCTCTTGTATTTCATCCTCTCAATCAAATAAAACAATATTAAAACATGAAATACAAATGAGTGTTTTATTTTACTTTTGGTAAAAGTGTACATGTGCTGATAGAAATATTTTGCATTCCAAGTTTATAGTTATGTTTATTTTAATATTGACTTTGCTTGTTTTGAATAATTTTTTTCAGTATGTATGTATGTGTGTGTATTTATGTATGTGTTACAAAACACCTCTGTTTTACTACGTATTTCAATTGTTTACATGACTGCTGTAGCATACGTATGTATTTCATATAGCACGCAATGTTATGGTATGGTCTAGACATAGTTTGTTCCCTTGAGTTTAGAGCAACGAACAAACAGTTGCATTTTTATAGATTTACCTTCCCAAATTTTGTTATAGATATATATATATATTATTAATTCTGAATTGAAGTAATAAAGTTTGTTGACCCTTAGATTTGATGTAGGCTATTTATATAATCTGATTGGATAATGTTTCCTTAAACTTGGGAAGTGTCCAAGTCGGGCCTAGCCTACACGATACTTGACAGGTCAGACGACCTTTAGGGACCAGTCAATTTGTATCAGTCTGGGGGCATGGATTGGTAGGGAGTCACCCAGTTTTTGAAATTGGCAGTAAAGGGGGGGGGGGGGGGGGGTCATCCCTTTTTGAAAGTTGTGGATAGAGGTGGGGGGGGGGTATTGTGTTTTGGATTATGATGGAAGAAAAAATCCATGAATCTACATTGGCATTAGTCTGTAAGGTGAGCCAAGACGGGGCACCCTCCCAGAGGAGGCCAATGAGGGCAGAACATCACGACATATCTTACAGTTAACAGTGGCATGACCTTGTCTGAACTGTGGAATTTTTTCTTCTCGCTGTTTACTACCTATATTCTTTAATATTATTTCACCCTTAGTGACACTCAAACATATTATACATAATATGTATTACCTACCACACTAGTTACAGAACATGTCATGTAAATACTAACTGTAAGGTATTTCACAATTAATGACCAATATGCTTCACTTGTATTGCACTCAGGGGCAAAAGTTGAAAGTTCCATAATGGTAAGCTTCCTAGATAGTTTATAAAAGAAATTAATCTAAATTGTTCTACTCTTCAGTATGAAGGGATTAATACACATTGTAGGCTTTCTATTTTGGAGACTACATGTTATCAACACTACAAATCTCCTCAGATTCCAGTTTCTATGGCCACCTAAAGTTCTCTAACATACCAGTGACTTATTATATCTGCAATAGTAATACCAACTCCTCTCTGCCAATGATACAATCATCAGATGTGCTGACCTTTACTATAATGATATCGATAACGTTTTTAAAAGAACATATTTCAACCCTATGTGTAAAGAATAGTTTAATTACTGATACTTGATGGTGCCTTGTAAAATTTGGAAGTTATTGTCTGAAGGGCTCAATCTGAATAGCCTCAAAATTGGCTTTACAAGTTTGTAAGAATAACAAACCTTCCTGAGCTTCTAGAGGGAGACCCCCTAGGACCCCCACAAGAGGTGGACATATCCCAGTCTAAAGCTCTTTCCCCTACCTCTTACTGTCAAGATGCTATTAAACTTTTTTTCACCATGTAGTTGCTTTTTACATGTTGGTACTGTCTTGTAAACCTTGGAAATACTGTCTGAAAGGGTCTGAATATCCTAAAAATTGGCTTTAAAAGTAAAAATAAAACTTCCAGAGATGGTTAGGTGGAGAGGTCTACATATTCCCAATACAAAGCTTTCCCCCTACTTTTTACAGTCAAGATACTATTAAGGTGTCATCTTTGTCTAGGGAAGCTTGTATCAAATCACATGATCATAAGAGTAACAACGATCGTCCCATATTGGCTCTAACATACCATCCCTTTTCCACTAGAGTGAAGAACATTATATACAAGCATTTTAATATCTTACGTTCTAACAGGGTTACCAATTAAATATTTCCTGAAGTACCTTTAACAGCTTTGCGTCGTGATACCAGTCTTAGAGATATGGTGGTCCATACAGAGCAACATGGATTGGAAGTTAATGCTGGTTCATTTTCATGCGATCATACTCGATGTGGTACATGTCGTTTTATTATTAATACTAATCATGTTTTTGGCCCTAAGAACAGTGTGGCTGTTACACTACTTGTATTTGTACTAACATAGTGTATTGCATTACATACCAGAATTTTTTTTTTTATAGGTTTGACTGTACGTCGTCTTGGTGATCGTTTCGTGGAACATCTCCTTCATGACCAGACAAAAGAATCGCAACTATCCTGTATCTATGCATTTTATTACCAATGATCACAGTGTATCAGAAACCTTACAAAATCGTGAAATATTTCAGGATTTTGTAAGGTTTCTGGCGATGAGAAACTATTGAGGTTGAAGGAAGAGGAAATCATTTTCCTTCACGGAATGCTAGAACCCCTTGGAATTGATTATTCTCATCATTCCCAGTCTAATCTTACTTATTTTATGTGTTCTATGTTCTATTTGGGTTCTATTTAGTGCCTGCGAATATTAGAATTTTTCACACATATAACCGTTAATCACGAGCGGTTGTTGTTCTGTTCCATAACAGTCAGATATATTTAGTACCTAATATGTCTTGCCTGATAATACCTTGAGAAAGAATTTTTATTCGAAAGGTCAGATTTTACATCCATTTATTCGGACGGCCTCACAATTTCCTTAAGCATTTCTAAATACATGCATACACACACACACACACACACACACACACACATACACACACATATACATATACATACAGACAGACAAAACAATAATAAAAATAAATGTAAAGCGCTTTGAGCACAAAGTGGGAAAGCACTATATAAAAATACCGCCAATGGCATTGTAGCACAACTGTGCAGTTTTTTTTAAAATGTTTACCCATATGCTAGTCCATGCTAACAATAAGTGTTCATTTGCTTAATGACTATCCAGTTGCCTATCCAACCATGTTGCTATCTTTGCGATCATTTGGCTGTTGCTATGGGCATGGTCATGTTGCTAGATATATATTTGCATACATTTTTTATGTATTTGTTCACTTTAATATGTATGAATTCCTGATATTATCTTTGCAATATACCTTATCATTTGGCTGTTGCTATGGGCATAGTCTCGTGGCTAGGCACATTTGCATACATTTTAAAATGTTTATTCATTTGTCTATTAATCATCTTATCTTCACAATATATGTGATCATCTGGCTATTACTATGGGCGTGGTCTTGTTGCTAGGTCATTTGCATAATTTTTAAAACTGTTTATTCAATTGTCTATTAATCCCCATTTATCTTTGCAATATATGTGATTATTTGGCTGTTGCTATGGGCGTGGTCAAGTTGCTAGGCAAATTTACATACACTTTTTGAATGTTTCTTCAATTGTCTATTAATCCGTTATCTTTGTGAAATACGCGACTGTTTGGGTGTTGCTATGGGCGTGGTCACGGTTGCTATGGATATTTGCATAAATTTTTTGTTTCCCACTTGCCTACTAGATGATGTTGTTATTTGACCAAAATATACTGCCATTTGGTTGTTGCTAAGGGCGTGGTCATGGTTGCTAGGGCCAATTGTGTCAAAATATTTTGAAAAAAATCTGCTAAATAACACTTCTAGAAACAACTCACCAAGTTTCAGTCTCACTGACCAAGTACTTTTTGAGATATAAATTTTGACCAAAAAGTCACATTTTTAGCCCTGTGTCATCATGTCATGGACAAATCTTAATTTACTCACCCCTAAAAAATGTTCCCACCAAATTTCATACCAATCTGCCCAGTAGTTTTGGAGTTTTTTGACCCAAAACCCACATCTCTGATGCAATCATTTTCATTTGAACAGTTTCCCAACTAGACACCCACGGTAATACACCAACCAAAGATCAAAGCAATCGGTCCAGCAGTATTTGACTTTAAGTTGTTTATACAAACACACACACACACACACACACACACACACAGACAGACAGACAGACAGACACTTTGCCATGCCTATAGCACTACTGAACCTTATCAGTTCAGTTGTGCTAAAAACCATTTTTATTATTATACAACAGGTAATGACTGATACAGCATTTTCATTTAACAGGACCAGACATACATACATACATACATACATACATACATACATACATACAGACAGACAGACAGACAGACAGACAGACAGACAGACAGACAGACAGACAGACAGACAGACAGACAGACAGACATACATACATACAGACAGACATAGACAGACATACATACATACATACATACATACATACATACATACATACATACATACATACATACATACATACATACATACATACATACATACAGACATAGACAGACAGACAGACATAACACATTCAAATACAGCCAGACAATAGTGAAACAAATACTGTCCTAAGATATTGTCGTCCCATGTCTATTTCTTGTATGGTTATTAAAGCCAGGTCAAATTGGACTATCAGAAAAGAATGATCAGTTCTGTATCCCAAACCTATTTGAAATCATCCATAACTGTTAATACAAGGGCAACACCCTGATTTCAGCTATCAGTGAGGACCATTGTCTTCATAAAGTTCAGATTTGTTTGTCTTTTTATTAATTTGTAAGCATGAGACTAGACTCTCTCACAGTCCATGGAGCTTGGCATTGCTAAAAGGCTGTTTTGTATGTACTGATATCTACCACATAATTGTATTTCAATATCCTTGTACTGTGGGCCTATATCAACTACATAGGGCTATTCATTCATTAACATGTTATTGTGATGCCTCAAGGGTATCCCAATAACAGGAGCATTGCAGTAGCATGTCAACAAATGATTAGCCCTATGTAGTCGATGAGGGCCAACAGTACAAGGATATTCTAGTACTATTATGCAGTAGATATTGATACAAACAAAACAACCCATTTAGTGATGCGACACTCCAGGAATGTGAGAGCGTCTATCAAGAGACATGAGTTGATGAGTTTTAAATAGAGGCACTGCAACTTTAAAAACAGCCCAAGCATTTACAGATCAGTAAAAAAAAATATCACACTAGAAATACATCTTCCTCACAACCACGATAATCAGTGGAAGAATTTAATGTCTTGAATATTTACAACCATTCAATTAAAATACATTCTTAAAAATTGAAAAGTATAAATTTGTACAAAATTGACAACACACTTTAAAGTCCATCAAGGACATTATGCTGATTAATTTCATCTTGAGTATTAATGCTTACATAGTGGTTAGAAAAAACTCACAGGCAATAAAGGAACATACATTGTTCATCTCGTCAAAGTTAAAGTATTTTAAACTGTATCAGTTGAATAACAACCTATACCTTCTGAACCACAAAATACATCTAAAATACAGATATGTCTAAGGGTATACATAGTCAATTCATTCCTCAGATCACACCAGTAGTTAATTTTCACTGATTTTCTTGAATGTAAATATTTACAAAAATATATTGCTGCATATTGGTTCAAATACATTTAATTCTATTTAAGAATATACTGATAAAAATATAATGACCCTGAATATTGTGTTTCTATTTCTATGAGAATGTATTAACAGTAAACTCACAACTTATTCACTTCGCTCAAATAACAAAAGTCTACTTCATGTACTTCATTGTAATACAAAGTCATATGGTGAGTGTGCATTCTTGGGAACAGTGCCCCTTTATACCATTTGAGTTTTGTTCATCAGTCACTGCAAGAAGGACATCAAGACACATCTGTTTGCAAGAGCTTTCTAACTTTTTATAATAATCTACTATTGTTCCTGTTCAGTGCTATAGAAAGTTATCTCATACATTGTATTTGGTTTTGGCACTATATTTTTGATTGATTGATTGATTGATTGATTGATTGACTGCATACTGGTTGACTCTTCTTCCTTTACATACAATAGGGATAATCCAAATTGCTGTTACAGTAGGGGTGGTGGGGTGGGGTGGGGTGGGGGTGAGGTGACAGGGAGATTTATTTTCAAACTAGCACAACCTGGATTGGTATTATGTAGATATATGTCAGTCAGACACTACATCTTCAGCATGTTCCAAAGACAGTATGGATTACTTTTAGTAACTGACAAAGTTAGTATCAAAGTTTGAGGACTACAAAACTCAAATGTAGAAATGCACTCAAAATTTTGAAACCCTGCATTTATATGTATTGTAACATTCAACGTTAACATGCTGTGTGAGTTGCAATGTAAATTTGTATACTGTACAACACGGGCATGAATTTTGCACAGATCTATTCAAAGAGTAGATTGTTTGTTTGTTTGTTTGGTGATTATCTACATAGCAGAACTACTATGCAAGTACATGACATTACATTACTCAGTTGATGACAGTATACTCTAATACGAGTAATTTAAAAATGTTCCTAGATTTACACTTTGATGACAAACAATAAAATGGTGTTGGCTGTTTACTATTTACACAAGGTCATCAAGCCAGTGTACATAGTACCATCCATATAACTACAAGACAACTACTACAGATAATTAGGAGTGAACTGTGTTGAAAAGATCTGTTGTATTTTGAAGCAAGAAAAACTGAAAACTAGTAAAAAGTTAGGCCAAAAAAAAGAAAAAATGAAAAAAGAATTGTTTCTGGTCATCACACATCACATCTGCACATCACAACTACAGAGCCAATCATGAACAAGCAAATGACATCTGTCCCACATACATACTTGTTCTAAAGTACTAAATGAAAAGAACAGTAACTGCCATGAATACATGTAGTAGATTGAGTGAGAGATTTGCTGAGAATTTAAAAAAAAAAACACACAAAAAAAAACGTCATCACACCACTTTAGACAAAATGTCTTGATGACCTGAAACAATTCTTTTTCTCTTTTTTGAGCCTTATTGCTACTATGGATTTCATCATTGAAGAAAAAATGTCATAGAATACTACATATATAACGTTTAAAGACATTATGACTATACTGATTACATGTGAATTCAACTAACCAACTGACTCGGTTTACCAGTTCACTTGTGCTAAGGAGCCATAATTTGAAAAAATTGAAATCTATTATAAATACAACTAAATATTGATAATTTGGTTAGTCCTGTAAGTAACCAGCCAGCTCAGATGTAACAAGTTTGATGTTTGACCTGCATACTCAAAACAAGCAACTGAACAGAAGAGCTGAAAAAGTTACAACAATTCTGACCTCAACATTTTTGAAATTAAATTGCATTACATGTTGATAAAAGTAATGTCACTAGAGAAACATTAAAATGAATTATTGTATGATATGATATATGTAGTAAATGATTACTCTGTATTAGATATACTTGTCATGGCAGTGAAACAATTGCCATGAATAAAGTTTTATATTTCCAGTCTTGACTCCATTACCATTGCACAAATACTGTCATCTGACAAGAGATATCAAACATTCATGGTGTACAATAATCCATGTAGTATATCATACACATGTCTTGATAGTGTGAGGCTCAGTTCATGATGAGTTTGTTGCTATTATACACACACTGCAAATCAACATGGAATATCATAAATCACTTTTCACAGCCAATATTGTGATTCAGAATTGTTAGTTTTGGATGTGTCATGATTTGACATCCTCAGTAGTCAACTGCCTCAAATCTATCCTCTTCCCAGGACAAAAGAATTGTTAGTTTTGGACTTGTCATGATTTGACATCCTCAGTAGTCAACTGCCTCAAATCTATCCTCTTCCCAGGACAAAAGAATTGTTAGTTTTGGACTTGTCATGATTTGACATCCTCAGTAGTCAACTGCCTCAAATCTATCCTCTTCCCAGGACAAAAGAATTGTTAGTTTTGGACTTGTCATGATTTGACATCCTCAGTAGTCAACTGCCTCAAATCTATCCTCTTCCCAGGACAAAAGAATTGCCATTTATGATTGCCTTGAATCATGAGCAGCTTCCTCCTCTATCCAGGTTTCAATATCTGCAGTTGATGTTTGATCAGTTATTTGCATATGCATGGCAGAACCATTGATATCTTCTCCATGCTGAGCTCTTGTCAGACTGGCTTTGTATTGTCTTTGTTGATCCTTAGGCAGTTGTTTAACTCTGTCTTGTAACATTTTTAACAGGAACATCTTATCCTTGCCATCCACACCAATCTGAAATCTAAGTTTCTTGATTTGCTGGGAGCTTCCAGTAGATATAGCTTTGTAATAGTAAACAGCCAGGCTGAAAAATGACAACATTTGATTTAGTTAACAATATGCTATACGAGAGAGTCATGGTGTGAGGGCATGGGTACATTAGATCTGTTTTCTAGTGACAAAATGAGGTATGTCATGGTGTGAGGGCATGGGTACATTAGATCTGTTTTCTAGTGACAAAATGAGGTATGTCATGGTGTGAGGGCATGGGTACATTAGTTCTGTTTTCTAGTGACAAAATGAGGTATGTCATGGTGTGAGGGCATGGGTACATTAGATCTGTTTTCTAGTGACAAAATGAGGTATGTCATGGTGTGAGGGCATGGGTACATTAGATCTGTTTTCTAGTGACAAAATGAGGTATGTCATGGTGTGAGGGCATGGGTACATTAGATCTGTTTTCTAGTGACAAAATGAGGTATGTCATGGTGTGAGGGCATGGGTACATTAGATCTGTTTTCTAGTGACAAAATGAGGTATGTCATGGTGTGAGGGCATGGGTACATTAGATCTGTTTTCTAGTGACAAAATGAGGTATGTCATGGTGTGAGGGCATGGGTACATTAGATCTGTTTTCTAGTGACAAAATGAGGTATGTCATGGTGTGACATATGTAGGGCATGTGTAAATTCATAGTGTAATATGTAAATTCAACTTACCATAGACACAACATGAAGAGTAGAATTGTACCAGGTGAGAATAGAATGTCAAGTATTCTGTAAATCCAACTCAATGTTTCACTTGAAGCCCAAGTGTTCAATAAAACAAATACAACATCATACATATAGGAGAGATGACGGAACGGACCACAGTGATTGGATGATGGAATACTGTAATAAACAACAAAGGTTGTATTGTGAGGAGAAGCTGGGTCAGTTTGATTCACACACTTGTTAACATCTACTAAATTAGGGACAATCGTGCAATGTCACTCACAAGCTAAATAAACAAACTTCATTTGTTCAGGTGGGAGAGGGTCTGGTGTCAACATGATTACTGAACTTCACTTTCGCACTAAAACCAAATTGAGAAAACTTTCACGCCTTCAATGATAACAGGTTCAGATTTACTACCGAGATGTTTAGTTGATTAAACTTTACTTCTAATGTGATATAGAGTGCTGGGTTTCCAGTAGTATTTGAATGTGTTTACCATCATGTGCTTACATTGCATTGATCATAGTGGTATGACCACTAAAATTTTCATTTTGGTTTACATTATATATAAATGTAATGATGTCACACTTGTGAATGTTCATTATGGGGAGGGTTTTTTTTGAGCTTGTATGACATTGTGCAATCCTCCCTTATGCTTTGGGACATTATGTTGTGGTGAGAAGCTGAGTAAGTTTGATTCACACATTTGTCTACTAATGAAATACATTGGGACATTATGTTTGAGATGAAGATGAGCTAATTTGAAACTCCAAAAGTTGGGATTAATTAAATATATTTTGAGAAAATGGAGAGTGATAGTTTGTAGATAAGATTGAAATAATTGCATTGCTTGATTTATTTTGACACATGACTTGGCAACATAGGCCGAGTCTCATGACTTTGCCAACATTGGCCAAGTCACATGACTTAGGCAACATTGCCCGAGTCACATGACTTTGCCAACATTGGCCGAGTCTCATGACTTTGCCAACATTGGCCGAGTCACATGAATTTATCAGCTTACCTGATGACACTGTATCCCACAGCCCCTGCAGTGATAAAGAACATTGTCAACAGCATTCCTATGAAGACAGTGGTAGTTCTACCAGCCCGCCAAGGAACCAAGGATGGAGTACAATTGGCTATGACACTAACCTGTCAAATTAATAACAAATCACAAGAAAGGTGTTATAATGTACGTAAGTAGGTAACTGCACAAAATAAACAATTGTAAAATAATGAACATAAAACAATAACTCTATAGTTGAGAACGGTAACAACTTTTAGACGGGGTAAGTTTGTAAGATCATATTGGAATTTTGTAATAAAACTAAAAGTATAGAAAGTAAAACATGTCTCTATGAAAGTCTTTGTAATAATGATTTTGTTGTTGACAGAAAGTAGAGGAGATAATTTCAACAAGATATGGGAAATGGACAAAGGTGGTAGAAAATTGATCAAAACATGAAGACTTACCCTTTTAACATGATAGAGTAGAGTACATGAAGACTTACCCTTTTAACATGATAGAATAGAGTACAACATGAAGACTTACCCTTTTAACATGATAGAGTACAACATGAAGACTTACCCTTTTAACATAAAGTAGAGTACAACATGAAGACTTACCCTTTTCACATGATAAAGTAGAGTACAACATGAAGACTTACCCTTTCAACATAGAATAGAGTACAACATGAAGACTTACCCTTTTAACATGATAGAGTAGAGTACAACATGAAGACTTACCCTTTTAACATAGATAAAGTAGAGTACAACATGAAGACTTACCCTTTTAACATGATAGAGTAGAGTACAACATGAAGACTTACCCTTTTAACATGATAAAGTAGAGTACAACATGAAGACTTACCCTTTTAACATAGAATAGAGTACAACATGAAGACTTACCCTTTTAACATAGATAAAGTAGAGTACAACATGAAGACTTACCCTTTTCACATAGAATAGAGTACAACATGAAGACTTACCCTTTTAACATGATAAAGTAGAGTACATGAAGACTTACCCTTTTAACATGATAGAGTAGAGTACAACATGAAGACTTACCCTTTTAACATGATAAAGTAGAGTACAACATGAAGACTTACCCTTTTAACATAGAATAGAGTACAACATGAAGACTTACCCTTTTAACATAAAGTAGAGTACAACATGAAGACTTACCCTTTTAACATAGAATAGAGTACAACATGAAGACTTACCCTTTTAACATAGATAAAGTAGAGTACAACATGAAGACTTACCCTTTTAACATAGAATAGAGTACAACATGAAGACTTACCCTTTTAACATGATAAAGTAGAGTACAACATGAAGACTTACCCTTTTAACATGATAGAGTAGAGTACAACATGAAGACTTACCCTTTTAACATAGATAGAGTAGAGTACATGAAGACTTACCCTTTTAACATGATAGAATAGAGTACAACATGAAGACTTACCCTTTTAACATGATAGAGTACAACATGAAGACTTACCCTTTTAACATGATAGAGTAGAGTACAACATGAAGACTTACCCTTTTAACATAGATAAAGTAGAGTACAACATGAAGACTTACCCTTTTCACATGATAAAGTAGAGTACAACATGAAGACTTACCCTTTCAACATAGAATAGAGTACAACATGAAGACTTACCCTTTTAACATGATAGAGTAGAGTACAACATGAAGACTTACCCTTTTAACATAGATAAAGTAGAGTACAACATGAAGACTTACCCTTTTAACATGATAGAGTAGAGTACAACATGAAGACTTACCCTTTTAACATGATAAAGTAGAGTACATGAAGACTTACCCTTTTAACATAGAATAGAGTACAACATGAAGACTTACCCTTTTAACATAGATAAAGTAGAGTACAACATGAAGACTTACCCTTTTAACATAGAATAGAGTACAACATGAAGACTTACCCTTTTAACATGATAAAGTAGAGTACAACATGAAGACTTACCCTTTTAACATGATAGAGTAGAGTACAACATGAAGACTTACCCTTTTAACATAGATAGAGTACAACATGAAGACTTACCCTTTTAACATAGATAGAGTACAACATGAAGACTTACCCTTTTAACATAGATAGAGTACAACATGAAGACTTACCCTTTTAACATAGATAGAGTACAACATGAAGACTTACCCTTTTAACATAGAATAATATAATCAGTTTCAACATACAAATGATTACCAGCAGTGGAGAATAGAACATACCAAGCCTGGATATAAAAACAAATTGCATTGGTCAGTAAGTGATCACATGACTGTCTGGTATGCAAAACAGTACTGTAAGTGAAACTACTATTGGGTGCAGCAGCAAGTGTAGAATTCAAAGTACCTACCACTGTTACTTGTGCCACTCATATCTGTTGATGATGTATTGGTGATTCAACATTACAACATCACTTAATTAGAGTTAATTAGAGAATTATTCGGTGATGTTTTGACCACATTGTTTAACACTACTAATGCTTCTTTCAATTTGTACAATGCACAATGATGGAAAGATAACATACCATAAATTGTCTCATTAGAAATTTGGGACAAAAACAGTTGTCTTACTAAGTTATGACTACACTACTAAATGACACTAATGGCAGAACATTGGCTACACTACTAAATGACATTAATGGCAGAACATTGCTACACTACTAAATGACATTAATGGCAGAACACTACTAAATTACATTGGCTACACTACACAAATCAAAATTCGTCATCATGGAGTTGTTCAACTCCTTAGTCAGACCACACATCAAATATGCCGTTCAGTTTTGGAACCCATTCTACAAAAAAGACATTGACTTTCTCAAAAAAATACAAAGGCGAGCTACAAAGCTGTTACCAGATCTGAGAAATTTAAGTTATGCAGTTAGACTAAGGACACTAAATATAACCACTTTGGAAGAACGAAGGCGGAGAGGTGACTTGATTCAAGTGTTTCGTTTAATCAAGGGATTTGATAAAAGTGACTATGAGCTACTATTTAAGCTTCACCAAACCAACAGGACATGAGGACACTCACTAAAACTTGTTAAATCTACAGTTAGACTGGATACTAGGAAATATTTCTTCTCTCAGCGTGTCATATCTCAATGGAACAATTTACCAGAACACATCATCCCAGCCAAAACTATTGTGGACTTTAAAATTAGACTGGACCAGTACATGAACACTACAAGGGATTATATGAGCCTTTGAGGCTCTCTTCCCTGTCTTGCCATGGTTAATTTACAACCATGGCAAAATCACATTAAATCATGTTAAATCACACTAATGGCAGAACATTGGCTACACTACTAAATGACATTAATGGCAGAACATTGGCTACACTACTAAATGACATTAATGGCAGAACATTGGCTACACTACTAAATGACATTAATGGCAGAACATTGGCTACACTACTAAATGACATTAATGGCAGAACAATGGCTACACTACTAAATGACACTAATGGCAGAACATTGGCTACACCACTAAATGACATTAATGGCAGAACATTCATGCATTGTTCTTTAAATTGTCTAGGTAGAAGTAAGGTATACACTTTGATTTGATTGGTGTACAAGTTAATTCATGATAGTTCACTAATCTTACCATGTCAGTGCCTGGGCCTGAATAAGTTCCATAGTATTCCTGGCAATATCAAATTCTGGTTTATTCCATTTTTTGCAGCAGTAATCACTAAAAATTCTGTTTTAAGAAAGACAAACAAGTAAGGCAAATGTTGGAGGTTAATAACAACAACAATCTTCCTCTTTACTGGATAGTTCTTTCAGCATATATACACTTGTCTGCCAAGAGGTCAAGTGAAAGTCGTCCCTCCTGGGTGAGTTATATTGTTAGTAGACACTCTTCTTTCTTATAGCATTGCCAATTTATTGAAACCCAGACTAGGTCTAGAATCCAAACTGCAGTTTTAAGAGGCAAATGGTTTAACTACTCAGCTACTGAAAACTCTTAGGTGATCAATAGACTAAGTTCATTTGTATCAAATACCTTTGAACCACAACTAGGAAAAGGAATGTATAAATATTTATTTATGTACTATATTATACTAAAATCATTGAAAACTACACTTGCTGTAACTACAGTTTTTCTCCCATCTGAAAATTTAACTTTCAAATTCAAAGACAATTGCAAGAACTGAATATTGTCAATATTTTCTATTTTACTTCTTGGTGCAGTGACATAATGATTTAATATCTTGACATCATTGTATTGGGTGCAGTGACATAATGATTTAATATTTTGACATCATTGTATTGGGTGCAGTGACATAATGATTTAATATCTTGACATCATTGTATTGGGTGCAGTGACATAATGATTTAATATCTTGACATCATTGTATTGGGTGCAGTGACATAATGATTTAATATCTTGACATCATTGTATTGGGTGTAATGACATAATGATTTAATATCTTGACATCATTGTATTGGGTGCAGTGTCATAATGATTTAATATCTTGACATCATTATATTGGGTGTAATGACATAATGATTTAATATCTTGACATCATTGTATTGGGTGCAGTGACATAATGATATAATATCTTGACATCATTGTATTGGGTGCAGTGACATAATGATTTAATATCTTGACATCATTGTATTGGGTGCAGTGACATAATGATTTAATATCTTGACATCATTATATTGGGTGTAATGACATAATGATTTAATATCTTGACATCATTGTATTGGGTGCAGTGACATAATGATATAATATCTTGACATCATTGTATTGGGTGCAGTGACATAATGATTTAATATCTTGACATCATTGTATTGGGTGTAATGACATAATGATTTAATATCTTGACATCATTATATTGGGTGCAGTGACATAATGATTTAATATCTTGACATCATTGTATTGGGTGTAATGACATAATGATTTAATATCTTGACATCATTATATTGGGTGCAGTGACATAATGATTTAATATCTTGACATCATTGTACTGGGTGCAGTGACATAATGATTTAATATCTTGACATCATTATATTGGGTGCAGTGACATAATGATTTAATATCTTGACATCATTGTATTGGGTGTAATGACATAATGATTTAATATCTTGACATCATTGTACTGGGTGCAGTGACATAATGATTTAATATCTTGACATCATTGTATTGGGTGCAGTGACATAATGATTTAATATCTTGACATCATTGTATTGGGTGTAATGACATAATGATTTAATATCTTGACATCATTGTATTGGGTGCAGTGACATAATGATATAATATCTTGACATCATTGTATTGGGTGTAATGACATAATGATTTAATATTTTGACATCATTGTATTGGGTGCAGTGACATAATGATTTAATATCTTGACATCATTGTATTGGGTGCAGTGACATAATGATATAATATCTTGACATCATTGTATTGGGTGTAATGACATAATGATTTAATATCTTGACATCATTGTATTGGGTGTAATGACATAATGATTTAATATCTTGACATCATTGTATTGGGTGCAGTGACATAATGATTTAATATCTTGACATCATTGTATTGGGTGCAGTGACATAATGATTTAATATCTTGACATCATTGTATTGGGTGCAGTGACATAATGATATAATATCTTGACATCATTGTATTGGGTGCAGTGACATAATGATTTAATATCTTGACATCATTGTATTGGGTGTAATGACATAATGATTTAATATCTTGACATCATTGTATTGGGTGCAGTGACATAATGATATAATATCTTGACATCATTGTATTGGGTGCAGTGACATAATGATATAATATCTTGACATCATTGTATTGGGTGTAATGACATAATGATTTAATATCTTGACATCATTGTATTGGGTGCAGTGACATAATGATTTAATATCTTGACATCATTGTATTGGGTGTAATGACATAATGATTTAATATCTTGACATCATTGTATTGGGTGCAGTGACATAATGATTTAATATCTTGACATCATTGTATTGGGTGCAGTGACATAATGATTTAATATCTTGACATCATTGTATTGGGTGTAATGACATAATGATTTAATATCTTGACATCATTGTATTGGGTGCAGTGACATAATGATTTAATATCTTGACATCATTGTATTGGGTGTAATGACATAATGATTTAATATCTTGACATCATTGTATTGGGTGCAGTGACATAATGATTTAATATCTTGACATCATTGTATTGGGTGTAATGACATAATGATTTAATATCTTGACATCATTGTATTGGGTGCAGTGACATAATGATTTAATATCTTGACATCATTGTATTGGGTGCAGTGACATAATGATATAATATCTTGACATCATTGTATTGGGTGCAGTGACATAATGATTTAATATCTTGACATCATTGTATTGGGTGTAATGACATAATGATATAATATCTTGACATCATTGTATTGGGTGCAGTGACATAATGATATAATATCTTGACATCATTGTATTGGGTGTAATGACATAATGATTTAATATCTTGACATCATTGTATTGGGTGCAGTGACATAATGATATAATATCTTGACATCATTGTATTGGGTGCAGTGACATAATGATTTAATATCTTGACATCATTGTATTGGGTGTAATGACATAATGATTTAATATCTTGACATCATTGTATTGGGTGCAGTGACATAATGATATAATATCTTGACATCATTGTATTGGGTGCAGTGACATAATGATTTAATATCTTGACATCATTGTATTGGGTGTAATGACATAATGATTTAATATCTTGACATCATTGTATTGGGTGCAGTGACATAATGATTTAATATCTTGACATCATTGTATTGGGTGCAGTGACATAATGATATAATATCTTGACATCATTGTATTGGGTGTAATGACATAATGATTTAATATCTTGACATCATTGTATTGGGTGCAGTGACATAATGATTTAATATCTTGACATCATTGTATTGGGTGCAGTGACATAATGATTTAATATCTTGACATCATTGTATTGGGTGCAGTGACATAATGATATAATATCTTGACATCATTGTATTGGGTGCAGTGACATAATGATTTAATATCTTGACATCATTGTATTGGGTGCAGTGACATAATGATTTAATATTTTGACATCATTGTATTGGGTGCAGTGACATAATGATATAATATCTTGACATCATTGTATTGGGTGCAGTGACATAATGATATAATATCTTGACATCATTGTATTGGGTGTAATGACATAATGATTTAATATCTTGACATCATTGTATTGGGTGTAATGACATAATGATTTAATATCTTGACATCATTGTATTGGGTGCAGTGACATAATGATTTAATATCTTGACATCATTGTATTGGGTGCAGTGACATAATGATTTAATATCTTGACATCATTGTATTGGGTGCAGTGACATAATGATATAATATCTTGACATCATTGTATTGGGTGCAGTGACATAATGATTTAATATCTTGACATCATTATATTGGGTGCAGTGACATAATGATTTAATATCTTGATTTAATTGTATAAAACAAAATATTAAATGCACCACTTCAGAATGAACATTAAAACAATCTATACATTTACCATAGATCATATTATGTCACTGCTTTTTAATTCATTGTCAACCATTTTATTTTATCTTAGTTTATATTCTTATCTATTTTATGTGGCTGTCTTTTAACTTATCTGTTGTCTGCGAAACTACACCAATTTCCATTGTAAACTTTTGTGTTTGTATGTGACAATAAAGTTATTATTATTATTATTATTATTATTGATGACTTTCCACAACATGAGTTATTATTACTCTTACCTTCTGAGAAATTCCACAAAGAATACAGTCAACAACAGAAATATAAAATCAATGATAACAAGACGGTACAACTCCTGGCCAAATTCAGTTTCCCAACAACGCTGTACAAGAAAACACAAAATGTACCAAAATGTATCAACCTGTTGTGTAGTGTATAGCTGCTATATTACACTAAATGTATCAACCTGTTGTGTAGTGTATAGCTATATTACACTAATTTAAAGATTCAATAAAACACTGATTAAAAAAGACTCTGTCAAATGTGTACATTACAGCAATTTGTAAGTCTTTTTATTACATTAAACAAATCAACATTTATACTAAGTTTGGCTGATTATGCTATATTCTTGGTCATCAGAAAAACAAAAGACGTATAGTTTGGCAACCTGGAGTACTGTTGACAAGCAGCTTTTGGAGTTGCCCTCAGTGAGGGCCATGGTAGATTTCACTATTTGAAACAACAACAACAACAACAACAACAACAACAACAACAACAACAACAACATTAGTTCAAGGTTTTTTATAGAAAAATTTAGTTGCATTCTTTATGGTCAAAACATTGTTATTAAACTTTGTTTCAGATCACCACATTTTCAGGAACTCGGGGAGATACCTTAGCCACATGTTGGACTGTTTCTGTGCTGCCAAGATAACTGAAATATGGCATACTGAGGGTATTAGAGATAAAACTGCACATACATTCCTATAAACCATCTCAGCATTCTGTCTGTTGGGGTCTTAGCTAATAAACAGTATTTGGATTGAATGTGTTCATTTGTCTCATACAGCCTGTAATACATTGTATTTCATTCGAATAGAAACATTGACATGGTCTGGTCATAGTCATTGTTGATACAATGAACTAAAACTGAGTTACAAATATGAATTATACTGTACATGATTTGTGAATGAAGGTCTATCCTATATCATATCATATCATTATCATATCATATGATATTCAATTTAAACTTCATGAAATTCACGTTAAATGTCATCAGAAAACATCTCTCTGAATGGATAAAACACATCGATTTTGAACAAAAACGAACTTAAATAAAATGGCAGCCGATCATCGACATTGAAGTTAGGAGTATCACGCATGCCACAACACTGGAATTTTCAAAACAAGGTAATTTTCACAAAAATATCCATACCCAAATGATACTATTTCTGATCATAAATTCATAACAAAATCGTACACGTGCATACATTTCACAACGGTATCGCGGGCACGGCTGTGGATGGCGATCCACTGACACTGTGACAGTGTGTAAGCTACATGTACCACCATACTGCAGTAGTTATGCTCGCCGTCAATCATCTGGTTTTACTAACATATTAAAGCATTTCCTGAAGTTTTTAGACAACTTACTCTAATACCAATATTGTATTTCGAAATATTTTGGAAAGTTACACCAAAATCTGATGAAAATCAATGATCTTCAGAGTAGGCTGAGCGGGGTTAACAAACTATGTGTATCACTGTATATGAATGTCACCTGATAACAGGTCCTTTGACACACAAAGCGTACTGCATAGCAAGCAGTGCTTTTTATTTTTCGTAATTTCCCTTTGAACTCCTTGGCATAGGCATATGATAAATCGGTTATTACCCAATATCACCTCTTCATTCATCATATCACTGTTTGTGCAGTTTTCGAAGTGTGACATGAGTCTAACGGAAACTGCACGACTGGTGATAGAAAAGGTGATATCGGGTTATAACCTCATACTATCGTATTCTTTCACTAATAATATCTACATTTTCCTGTTTGTAAAAAAAGGGAAATAGAAAATGACAAGAAAATGTGTGCACACTTCCTGAACACACTGGTAATGACAAAGCATTGATAGAATTGAGATGTTTGTCAAACTATTAAAGGGGTAAAGTAATCATACATTAAAAAACATAACAACATTACTATACATGATTTACTTCTCTTTAAAATGTTAATTCTAGTGATTGTATATTGAAAACTCAAATGGGTTTGATAAATGCATTATTATTAATATATTACTGTAACAATAAAGATTGGACAGTGATGATTCAAATCTGTTCCTACCTCTATACATTCAGTTTCTGTAGTTCCATTAGTCCCATTGTCTGCTAGGACTATACTAGCTGTGGAACCTACACCAGGGGCTGCCGTGGTTTGATCATTGATGAACTCTGAAAAAAAAGTGACAATGCCTAGAGGTGATAATCTGATGAATAGGGAACTACAGCATGGAAACATACATACATGTAGAGTGTACAAATATGAACACAGTCAGAAACCAGAAAAGAATATCTTGAGATTGCAAATGTATATGTGTAAGTGTGTGTGTGTGTGTATGTGTGTGTGTGTGTGTGTCTGTCTGTCTGTCTGTCTGTATGTGTATCTCTATGTGCCTGTGTATGTACATGTGTGTCTGTCTGTCTGTGTATGTATGTATGTGTGTGTGTGTGTGTGTGTGTGTGTGTGTGTGTGTGTGTGTGTGTGTGTGTGTGTCTGAATGTATGTTTGTGTGTATCCATGTATGTGTTGAATACAAGTGAGACAGACATTAGGAAGGAAGATGGAGATGAAGCAGAGAGGTAAAGATAGAAAAGAGATGAAGAGGTGAGAGGGAAATGTAGGTAGAGACATATATAGTGAACCAGATGGATAGACACAAAGAGTAAAGCAGATTAAAAACATGACTTACCTGAGAAAAAGTCTATTCTACCACAACTTGATCTTTCATACCAGAAATGAATCATGACGACCAAGAGGGCAGCCTTCAACAAGATTGTCCTACAGAGAACATAGTGTACAAACAATGTTACTATGGTAATCATGGTAAAACAATGTAACACTACTAGTACCAATATAAACTATTAATGGTATCAACATAATTTGTACAAATACACAAACTATGCACACAACATATAGTTTTAGATTTGGAACTCTGCTGTACCTAGTCTTACAGTTGCTATCATCTAAGGCCAGCCAGTTTAAGGTGTATGTGACCATGTTGTCTGAAGTTGATACACTATCTGTGTGTTACATTGATATGATGTAATGTGTTCTTAGTCCAGAGATTTGCCATGGTCTTACTATCTACAATGGCAACATGGGCTAATATGTCCTTAAACATGGATAAAAATGTCATTTTGTAAAAGCGTATGTAATGTACATATGCTGGTAGAAAACTTGACATTCACAAAACAAAGCATACACAATAATATATTTCTTAAATATTTTAAACAGCAAATCAATTTTGTTTCATGCTTCATATAATGAATCTTTACTAATAGTAAAGATATAACATACCTTGCCATGGTGATGTAAAGTTTTACTCTAGGACTTCGATATCGTTCATAATTACTGATAAAACTAAACACAGGTGGTAGAAATAGATCCAGACCACAAATAATCAATGGCATGATAAGGACACTGAATGTTGCATTGTCTAATTGCTGAAAAAGATAAAAATTCCAAAACATCAATTTTCATTGAATAGACTTATTTATTTTGGCACAAAAAAACACAGCCTTTCACAATTTGCCACTACTTTATTTTGGAGGATGAATTATTTTGGCTATAATGTATATGTACCTATAGTAACACAACTTTTGTAAGTTTGATGTTCAGATCTAGTGAAATAAAGCCATCTTTAGTATTTGTAATTACCAGTGAAAGTGATTCCTATTTCATACTGATTTATTTTGGCACAAAAACATCCTACGCTGATTAGTTAAAAATAAGTTGAGGGACAAACATTACAGGAAATAGGACCCAGTTAGTTGCTGCTGATATTATAAAATGAATGTCTGGCCATAGAGGGCGCTATATAGCAATGTACCACGTCCACAGGGAAAGAATTGATAGAAATCAACCTCAACATAATCACACATTAATTTCTTTGTATATCACCAACATTTGAAGTGTCTTCAGTCCTTTTTTTCAATTTAATATCTACGCTTAAATGTTAATGTGTAATGGCAAAGATCTTTGTCAAATCAAAATTGTTTTCAACAGTCATGGATAAGAAGGCCAAAATGACACTTGATGATAGAAATAAATGACATAGTTAATATATTAATACACTCTGTCACAGGATTAAACTAAAGGACTACAATAAAGATTGAGAAATGATAGTATTGGAAACACTTCAAACAATGTTAGAAAATAACCCCATTTATATATGGGCAACAAGTAAAACCCTCCTAGTAAGCTGCTAAACACAACAACTACACTATCAGTATTTAATTAGACACAAATGTTATCAGCAATGCATTCATGGTACAGATATAGTACATACTGGTAATTGTATGCCAAACAAACTGTAGGATGTGACAGTAGTACAATCTATACTGTCACACTTCATAGTAGGTACCTAGTGTTAGCATACACAGAGAGACAAGCATGATAACAGATCAATCAATACCAAAAAATAATAATAATATAATCATAGTATATGAATTAGTTTATTTTGTAGTTATTACAACCTTATTTTTACAATTATTACAATTAGTAAGCATTGACAATATTGCAATTGTTATAACATTATTTTACAATAGGATAAGATTACAAATAATTTACAATTAGCATTTAGGTGTAAATACTTCAAACTACGACAGCAATTCAGTTCTAACATTTTAATTTTCATAAAATTTAATTTCATATAGTTTTATGTATTCACAAATATCAAATGATAATTTATTGGTACCAGATGGTTGATTTATGTATATTTCTTGGGAAGTATTCCCTATAGCACTGATGCAGGATACACATAATTACTTCCTTATGGCTCTAGCCCCTACAGGGAATGTTCCTTTCCCTAGCTATTTACTCATTAGATTATACCCCCTCTAGGCAAACTAGAGACTAAAAGACTAACACCAAGACAAAGTATGTGACCATTACATGTATGTCCCACACTTCTACACACAAAGTAATGGGTAAGACCATGTCTTTCATACATCTTTATACAGCTTTTAATATGGTTAACATTTGTTGCAGTTTTTACTTATGAAAAGTGATAACATAATTAAAAAAAACATAGCTTACTAGTCAATAACAAGCGACCTATCGGTCAGAATAGCTCCGCTGTTGTTTTTAATTTAATTTTTTATTTTGGTAACATGTAGAAGTGGTTCAGTTCTTCAGCTCTTCACTATGCAGTTTTGTTTTAGCGATGTAATAAAGTGGTTAGTGGTTTCATATGATGTCTCACTATAAAACACACTTTACAGAGAAAGTTGGTAATGTATTGTACTTTTATACCATAGTCACCATTTTATGACAAAAATCTACTGTTATGAAAAATTACACAAAATCTCAGAAAAATAATGACTGGGAAATGCGCACAAGAAAAAAAAAAGAAGAGGATTTTGAGGTTGGCTATAAATAATTCCAGTGTCTTACAGCTTTAACCCTGGAAAATTTTAATGATGAATGAAATAAACTAGGGATCTAAAATAATTTTGAGGCAATCCGAATTTCAATTTTCTAACAAATTTACCAAGTCAACAACATTCAACTTGTACTAGTTGTAGTAGACATAACATCATCTGATATTTTAATTTACAGTGTTTCTTGTGACCAGCGCCTGTCAGCAGACTAGGCCAATTTTTTTTCACCATTCCATTGTATTTAAACCCTGTACTTGACATTTCGCAATATTTATAATTCTCAACAAAATACCTCAACATGCCTCACCTCGCTCGTACTCAAAGCAGTCCCGGTATGATCACTGACTAGTCGTGCTTGCATACGGGTAATCCGGGACTCGATTCTGACAATTATCCCTGCTATTTGTTTAGAGTCAAGTCAGCAATATAGACTTGTGCACCGCCTGTCGTATGTAAGCAGGGCTAACCACAGGCATGACCAGAGAGAACCTTTTCGGATTTACATGTAAAACGGGGAAAGATGCGAAAAACATAATGCAAAGTCTGAAGCCAAATTAAAGTTGTAATTTTTTAATTATTTTTACCTGCCAAATATTTGCATTTTGGAAATGGCAAGACACGTTCATGTCGTTTAACTTTACATGTAAACTGTCGGCCAATAAACAAAGTTTGGTCGATCACAGTCGGCAGTGAGACTGCTCTTGCATAACTTCAACCGCATGCCAAGGCATGCCTTCCTTACGCGAGTTGTCTTCATTCTGGTTCACTGTCACTCCAAATTGCATGACAATATAGAATTAATCACAAGATACAGTTTATCTAAAAACATCAAACTTTTATAGTGGGTCTGAAGTGTGATTTTAGTGAGTACCAAGAACGCTCATGTTGTTGCTGTGGAAAATCGCCCGGACGTCAAACGAGGTCAGCTTCAGCTTCCAGGTCAAATCAGTCATTTTCTACCGGAAATCCTTGAATGGTCCGGACCGTTACACAACGATCCTACTAAATTTACTTGCCATGGTTATTTAAAACACATAAAAATCCACCTTTTTGTGAAATTTGTAAACTTTCTGGTCCGTATTGAGGAAACTATGAGCATGGAGGGTTATACTTCCATGCTATGAGCGAAAAACTGGGTCGAAATTTCAGGGCTTCAAGTATGTGTCCCAAATTCGTCGGAAAATCGGTATTCCTAAATGTAATGCCAAAATTTATTTTGCTGGCACGAAAGAAGAGATATCAGTTGAGGTTTAGGCGTTTTCAGTATCTAAAATGGGGAACTCTAGTGAAAGTTACGGCGAGTTGAAAATACCGAAAAATAAGGCCCGTGAGCAGCCATTCAAAGTGTCGCTATCTGGAGCATATGAGGATAGATTGTATGCAAATGAGGGTATTGCAGACTGGCTGATTATGTAGAAGGGGTGCAAAATTTGGATATGAAGTTTACAACCCTGTTTCGAACAAACACTTGTCATTTGGGCGCACAATGCGTAGAATTATGACTATAGCACATATTACATTGCTTGTTTGATGTCAATAGTGTCTTTTGAAAGGTGGCAGTTTACTTAAAGTCTCGTGGATTGATTTCCAATATGGCGTCGGCCATAATGCTCATTAACATATTCATTTTTTCTTTAAATTACAAAAAAAAATCATAAAAAATAGAAGAGAAGATGTGCTGACTTGAAATTAACAATCTGAGTAAGCTACCCCCTGTGCATCAACACACCAGATATCAAAGCAATCTGACAAGTAGTATTCGAGGAGATGATGATTTTTTGAAAAAAAATCATAAAAAATTGAAAATGGCACAGATCAACTTGGCATGAACAAATCTGAATAGCCTTCCCCCAGGGAACATGCACACCAAATATCGAAGAATTCTGACTGTCACTTTCGGAGAAGATGATGAAAATATAAAAAGTTGACGGACACCAATGATTAACCTATACTCTATACTCTAAACCCACCTATACCTTAAAGCTACGCTTTCAGCTTTCGCTGACAGCGGAGCTAAAAATGCAATAACTACTGTGTTTGGTAAATTTGACAAATTACATACCACGTAAATGAAAAAAAGTACTAATCAATTTGGTAGTTCAAATAATAATGTAGAATGTACTGAATAGCAGTGAACTTTAGTAAATTGAACTTGTGTGTTATACCCTTGTAATTTATATATATGCTATATTTGAATGTCCCTATGAGAATTTTATGTATGAAAGGGGAATGCCACTCCAGAAAATAGATTTCTTTTCATAAACTTGGGGTTCTGGCGAGACATTTCCAGATTTCACAATGGATCAATTGTGCATGCTTGTCAAAAAACACCAAACTGAAACTATATTTTACCTCTACTGTACTGTTGACACTGTTCAACCATTGCTTCATGGGACTTTAACCTACAGGCATATTTATTAGATGAACACTGAATATTCATGAATCCTAAGTGCTTAGTCCTAGTAGTACCTTTGGATAAATGTGCGTCTAGTACATATTGTATGTCTGCTAAGTCCCATTAATGAACACGTGTGAGATCTATAGAGGTGAAATTAAGTTAGTTTCAATTTGGTGTTTCATGGCAATTGGGCAAAATGTATTTTATGTGAAACAATGAACTGACTCTCCACAACCCAAAGTGCATCTATTTCCTGAAGTGGCATCTCAATTGAAGGTTCAAACAACAATGAAAGAATTGTTCATAAAGCATGTGATGCAATATTTCTAAATCAGCAATTATGTTTCATGCAGTAAGAATATGTCATCAGGATGGCAAAATAAATAAAAAAACCAATGTCATGACAAATAATGCCATTTGTAGGTTCATATTAACATTTCAATGCATGTACACGTACTTGTTGCTTTTATATGTAGACAATGACATAGCAACCATAGACACAAAATACTTCATCTAAACACTATAACTTACTTCATTAATGTTCCTTTGGTATCCAATGACGACACCGGCACAGGCCCCTGCTATCAATGCTAAAACCAGTAGATTAGTACACAGTCTTCCAAACCATATACCACATGTCTGTGTTGCTGTGTATTCCTTCTTGGCGTGCTGACTAGACAACTGTTCCTGTAAATCAAATCATAACAGTCACTGTGATTGTTTGCTTGAATACGTCTTCATCATAGTACTAGACTCTCTTACAGCCCTCGGAGCTTCGCTTTACTAAAATTAAAGCTAAACGAATTATTTTGTATGTACCGATGCCAGCTAATTAACCGTACTCGAATATCCTTGTACTATGCGCCCTCATCGACCATGATAGAGATAAACATTCGTTGACGTGTGACTGCGACGCTCCGTGTTATCGCGAAGCTCGGACTTCGCGATAACACGGAGCGTCGCAGTCACACGTCAACGAACATATATCTCTATGTGGTCGATGAGGGCGCACAGTACAAGGTTGTTCGAGTACGATGGGGTACGTTATGTAGATGGTATCGGTACATACAAAATAATTCATTTAGCGTTAATTTTAGTAAAGCGAAGTTCCGAGGACTGTGAGAGAGTCTATCATAGTACCAGTCTACAGAAGGTTTCTCCCTAAGCCAGGTTTGCATTCTATTTTGGAGAAGACCTGCAATGTAGAATTAGTGAAACTAACTTTTCTGTGTCCTCAAAGCACGATGGAATGCAGCTAAGATAAAACCAGTTGAGTATACAGTTTTGGTTGACTATCACAAAACTAATTCTATTTCTATATAATACTTACAGCTAGTTCCAGGTAAATACTTTTCTGTTTAAGTTTGGCAGACTTCTTGGCTGTAATGTTGTAATCCCAGCTACAGAACACTTTGGTGACATGGAAATTATAATTTCCCCTACCAACAACATAGTATTGTCTGTAAGCTTGGGACATGCTGTAGAAATATGAAGAACACAAAATTTCACAATTACGAAACACCTCAGAAACTATCAACTTTACTAACATTCAAGTTCAACTCTCGTTACCTGGAAAAGAAATTTCCAATGTAGGCATGTCATAAAAATGACAATTATTTCCTTTCTTGTCCACATCATGACTGAATACACACACTCACACATCACTATAGTAACTGTGAGAATAAGTTGACCATTTTGTTCTTAGTTTGTCACTCTCGCATTATTGAAATAAAATATTATTACAGGTACCAAATATTAACACCACTTGCACTACATCACATAACATTGTACTACAGTATATAATATTCAGTTATTGATATTATATTACACTCTGTTAAAAACCCCAGCCTTATTTCATAATGACTTATGATGGTTACAAAAACTCTGACTTGCTCAGTGACTTTATTTTGAATTTAGTCATACCTAACTTCTCATACATGTACATCTACTTTATACGACATATTTAGAGGTTGACAAGTGTTGACAAGTATGGGTCCAAAATGCTACATATATCACTCCTTACCATTTCACACACTTGACATACTTTTGACCAAGTACTACATCTGGCATTTTTGGCCTCATATTTGTCTGTTCTTGATACTTTAGACTAATTACCTGTATATTTCTAGTAAATTATGAAGAAAATAGCTAAAAAAATATGGTTACGCCATGTCTACCAAAATTGTCATGCTAGTTTCAACTGTACTGTTCACCTCGTATTGCTACCACTTGTATTTACATCATAACCACATGCCACTAGAGGGCGATCATCACAAGTCTTCAAACCTTGCCAGTCGTTACCTGGACTGCCGATACAAGTACACTTCTCTACCTCTTACTGGTTACATGTGTTTATCAAAATCAATACCCTACTTAAGAATCTTGAAGTGAAAGCTATATACACTTTAACTTTCAGAAAACTGACGGAAGTATCCTTACTAGTAAAATTATTGAGTAGAAAATAGAATCTTTCACTTCTTGGACAGATAGGCAAATAAACTGTCAGGTATTACATCATGTTGGGCCATGATGACTATACCTTATCAGCTAAAAGGGTGGGCCAATGAGGGGGCCATAACATGGCACATCTACAAACTAACAGAGAAATCAAACAGTATTTTTAATGAACTTCAACCAGGAAATTAGAAAATGTAAAGAAAAAAAAGTGACATGTATCTTACCTGAAAAGTACAGCAATTAATATGAAGATAGAATAACCACCACATGTAAATAGATATGCAACTGGCATATCATAATAATGATTGGATGTTGCTGAAAATGTCTCATTGGTATAATAACCATAATACAGCTCAGTATTAGTAAACCAACCCTGGAAAGGAAATTACACCATAGATTATGTAAATGAGCTAATTGATATGCAACTGGCATTTTTCATATTGCTGAAAACATTCTAGGTTGTTTACTTTATATGTAAATGTATAGTGAGCAGTGTCATGAATTAGCATATTAGGCAAGCTTACTACCAGATGGCTTTAGGTGGCAACTACTACTTTTCAGTCAATATGTTTTGTCATATCTGCTCTAGTTGTCCACTTTGTTTACAGTTTATGTTTCAAGTAATCTATGAGTGAGTTCAAGTTCATGCATTGACAAAAGACAAGAGACATTTATTTACTAGTATATTGTGAATAGTATAGATTCACTAAATTGCAGAGATCAGTATTTCCAACCATGTACCTTGATTTTGTTAGCATTTTTGAACTACAAGTTTTCTGTATCAAACACTGTATGAGATTAGAATGTGCATGGCATGAAAGTTATGATATTTAGCTCACCATGTGATCCAGACAATTTTTTAGGATAATCTTGAATTATACTTACTTTGCAATGGGTGACATGATTTATATAAAGTACTAGTAATATACAACTTACCATGCCTGTAAGAAGATCCCATCCAGAAAACGAGGCATCATTGTATTTAGGACTTGGTTCATAAATTAACTGAGGGATGGTAATGAAACTAAAACTTAGTAGAAAGACAGGAATATTGAGTATCAGTAACCATCGTAGGAAAGTGAAATATGATGTTACACCACTACCAAAGTTACCCTCTATTTTCTTGATATGACCACCCCAAAAGTTGACAGAGTAGATGAAATCTTTGATGCTGTTTTTGAACCTCTGCCATGCCTGAAAATGAGGAAAAGGTACAATAAATCATTTAGTTTACAATGTGGTCTTTTATACATATTCTATTCATATTGTTATACTGGAAGTTAATACAAATATACTCTTGACAGAAAATTTTTGTTTTTCCAAAAGAAAATCTGATCTGTGTACTTTGTCACTGTATGTATACAACAGTTACTAGAGTGCAGCTGTACTGTCATACTTGTACTTCCGTGTATGCATGATAATGATGATGATGATGATGATGTATGATGATGTCTGTGTGTGTGTGTGTGTGTGTGTGTGTGTGTGTGTGTGTGTGTGATGATGTGTGTGTGTGTGTGTGTGATGATGATGTGTGTGTGTGTGATGTGTGTGTGCACACATTCATTTCTGTGTCTATGTGTATGAGTGAGTGTGTGTTTGTGTATGTGTATTATACACTATGCATTTGTATGTGATTTAGTAAGTGTACTTGTAAGTGTATTTGTGTGTGTATATAGATATGCATGCATGTCTGTCAGCATATTTCTAGTTACTGCATTCCATATAGAAGGAGAAAAAGTTCACAGCTAACATTTGATACTAGCAGGAGATTTTTAGACAAACAAGTGCAATACATACCATTCCTACATTGTACATAATCAGGGTAAAACATCCAAGAGATTTGTCTTTTTTATCTTTTCTTCCTCTTTTTTCTACTTTGTCTCTGTAAAATAAAAATGTCTGATTGAATTTATTGAGAAGTGTGATCTTCCCAGAAAGTGATGATAGAACAATGCATAATGATATACCAAAAGTGATGATAGAATAATGCATAATGATTATACCAAAAGTGATGATAGAATAATGCATAGTGATATACCAAAAGTGATGATAGAACAATGCATAATGATATACCAAAAGTGATGATAGAACAATGCATAATGATATACCAAAAGTGATGACAGAATAATGCATAATGATTATACCAAAAGTGATGATAGAATAATGCATAGTGATATACCAAAAGTGATGATAGAACAATGCATAATGATATACCAAAAGTGATGATAGAACAATGCATAATGATATACCAAAAGTGATGATAGAACAATGCATAATGATATACCAAAAGTGATGATAGAATAATGCATAATGATTATACCAAAAGTGATGATAGAATAATGCATAGTGATATACCAAAAGTGATGATAGAACAATGCATAATGATATACCAAAAGTGATGATAGAACAATGCATAATGATATACCAAAAGTGATGATAGAACAATGCATAATGATTATACCAAAAGTGATGATAGAATAATGCATAGTGATATACCAAAAGTGATGATAGAACAATGCATAATGATATACCAAAAGTGATGATAGAACAATGCATAATGATATACCAAAAGTGATGATAGAACAATGCATAATGATATACCAAAAGTGATGATAGAATAATGCATAATGATATACCAAAAGTGATGATAGAACAATGCATAATGATATACCAAAAGTGATGATAGAACAATGCATAATGATATACCAAAAGTGATGATAGAATAATGCATAATGATATACCAAAAGTGATGATAGAACAATGCATAATGATATACCAAAAGTGATGATAGAACAATGCATAATGATATACCAAAAAATGAACTGTTATAAATTGTTTATAAATTACTACTATTGTCAAGACATCAAAGAATACAACCAACTACTTAATACAACACAAGGAGAACTGTACTGTAAGTCACCATATTAACTTTGCAAGTGCTAGATAAACCAGCATGTAACATGACAGGGGTATTTAATATGTTATCTTAGGTCACAAGTCACATCACATCACCAGTTTGACTATATACATGTATACATGTCCAACGTGATATGGTTACTGACAGATAAGACTGTAGAGGAATGGTAGTAACATGATATTTCATTGAACTGACTGTTCAAACACATCATATTTCTTTTTCAACAAGAGACAAGTAGTTATGTGTCATGTGATATCTGTATCTTGCATTCTTTCACTGTCTGTATCATCCTTCCCTCTCCATCTTTCTCTAACTCATTTTCACATCACTGTCTGACTTGTAGTCTCCCTTTCTGTTTGTCACTATCCCCCAGTCTGCCTGCCTCTCTTCATATCTACCCATTTTCTCTCTCTGTGTGTGTGTGTGTGTGTGTGTGTGTGTGTGTGTGTGTGTGTTTGTCTTTGTGTCTGTCTGCCTGACTGTCATTGTCAGTCTCTGTTTTAAAAAAATGTACCAAAGAATTCTACAAGTTTATCATCTGAATATTTTGCTCAAACACTCAATACTCAATGGCTGGAAGTGTTTTGGGACTTAGGAGTCCATCCATCCTCATAATATCTGTCTGAGTGTCAGTTACAAAACTGAACGTAGCCTTACCGTATTCTCCTCTTGGTTTCCAGACTACCAGGTATACCTTTAATGGTGTTTCTTCTTCTGATTGTAGCCATAGCTGAGTCACCTGTCATGTTATCATTGTGAACTATACGTTCTACTGCTAGTTTTGTTCCACTGGAACCTCTACCTCTCTTTATTGACATTGTACTTTTGGTACTTTTACGACGTCTTAACCATTTATTGCTGTTGCTACCACTTACTGCTGCTAGAGTTGTTCCTGTGTGATGAAAAAAATAAATAGTGCTAAATTATCAGTACTTGCAATAGCATTTTACTTCCTGCTAGAAAGTCAAAATAGAACAAGATCTGACATGAAGATTGACTTACTCCCATGCACCTATATTAATGCATGTGAAGTGCATAGAGCAGAAGTTAAGGTGTCAACCATGAAATTGAATATTCATTATTTTTACAATACACCTAGGGAGTAATATTCAATTTCAGCTACTGAGAATGGAGTTGTAGCACCATTTTGTAAAGGGTTCAAGGTGATGTAATTTTGGAGGTTTGAATTTAGTGGGACATCATTTTATAGTCTAAGTCAGTTGATTAGTCACCCGTTGTAAGAGTAAATATTCCAAAAAAGACACTATCTTTTGGTCTTTGCTAGACAACTGACTACCGTAATTCTACAAATTTGGTTATCATTTATTGCAAATTTGCTTGTATTTCTTTTATTAAATTAAAGACAGAACTGCCCTATATAAAGAGGATTATGGCTAATCTATGCAAATGCGGGAAATTCAAACTGCTATACAGAGCACTAGCTTCTGGGTCTTGTTTTCAGCATTTTTTCTGTGCTTCGAGAAACACACAGGTCATGTATCATGTACAAATTGTTTGTGAATGTCGTAGGATGGTAACTTGATACACAAATTAGTTGAAAATCAGTCTGTTTGTTTCATAGAATGAAAAAACCTCTCCAAATGAGACACATTCCCCTACAAACAGCTGCTTAGATTGTGTGTCATTCAGGATTATTCAAATATGCGGAATTTGCATGTGAAAAACCCAGATATAGGGAATGTTTATATTTTTGTGATTACTTGCCAGTGAGTCATCACAAGTTCTCCACCTCCAAACATACAGTCAGTCATATGCAAAAATGGTCCCAGGCGCCACCAGTTGCGTGTTTAAAGGTGATTCAAAATGCTCACATTCACTATAGCTAATTTGCTAGACGACATGTTTGTGAAACGCATTCTGGTTTTAAAACTGCAAACACCTTAAAATGACCTTTTTTTCAGTCAGTTCCCTTCGGATTTACTTCGAGAGTTTTCGGGTATTTCCGGTCCCATCTAGACCACAGGATTTTATGACGTCATAAGGAGTATGGCGTTAGCACTAAGACTATGACGAGCGTAGTCACTAGGTGAATAAAACTCAACAGCATTGTGAAAAAATATATTGCTGGTGGTTGTAATAGACATTAGATGCTTTTTAAAAGTTTTAAAACCAGAATGCGTTTCACAAACGTGTCGTCTAGCAAATTAGCTATAGTGAATGTGAGCATTTTGAATCACCTTTAAATCTGACTGAAATGCTTTATGCCAAGATTTTCTAGTATGTATCTCAAATTGAGGAGGGTAAAATCAGACTTTTCAGCAAATAAAAAATCTCTTGAAAATGACACTTTTGCACAGTAGATCATCCAACACATATCACCTACCTAACTGTCGACTTGGAAGTAAATCCAACACATATCACCTGTCCTACCTACCGGTAACTGTCGACTTGGAAGTAAATCCAACACATATCACCTACCTAACTGTCGACTTGGAAGTAAATCCAACACATATCACCTGTCCTACCTAACTGTCGACTTGGAAGTAAATCCAACACATATCACCTACCTAACTGTCGACTTGGAAGTAAATCCAACACATACCACCTACCTAACTGTCGACTTGGAAGTAAATCCAACACACTGTGTGGATCCCTCAGAGCAGCAGCGACTGCTTCTTCTTCTAAGACATCATCTGGGTCATCTTCATCTGAGTGATACGATGCACTGGATGCCATGGAAACTGCTCTCTTGTGTCCATGGTGACCAGGCTGTTGTATGTATGGCTGTCTTTGTTGTAACTCATAGCTTTCCACCGGGCTTTCCCCTTCTTCCTCAAAGTAAGGATTAACTACATGAGAAGTAGAAAAACAAAAGAATTAGAGAGAAATTCATTTGTCATGTGTGATATGCACATCTTGAGAAATCAGATAGTTTTTATAAGGTCTTGTTATAATCACTTGTCAGATTCACTCATTATTTTGAAAATTATTTGTGTCACAACAATGTAATATAATTATAATCTATCCTACTGGACTTGCTGTTGTTTTGAATGGCAACAGTTTCACATCCTATGCTGGACACTTCTTCAGGCCGACTGATGATCTGTCGTTATCAACTTCATACCTGAATGATTGAGAACATTTATTGATATATTTGTGTCATAATTTGTAATTTGTAAACTGTTCATATGACTATGTTCCCAGAGTGTACAACATTAATTATATATTGTATGATATATTTGTATTATAATTATTACTATTATTATTATCATTATGAAGTATGTTCTTCCAGGTTATGGAAATTGTGACATTGTTATCACCCACGCTGTGACAACTACATGTCTTGAGATAACTTATATCCATCGTTCTTCATAACAATGTAACTGGTGATATTCTTATTGGTCTGTGTATTAAAACTTTTAACCATTGAGACTTATATACTTGGGATAAGTTTAATCTTTAGTGATAGCTGGTATTACTGTTAATTGAGTGTATAGTTGTGAATGTTATCCAAGGTGGACATAAACATGTTCATAAATTAAAAACCTTTCTGTAGCCTTGATAAGAAAGGGTTCATTTCCACAGCATTCCCATATCAAATGGCAAGTCACTATAAATAGTTTGTTGTCCATTTAAGTTCACCAGGAAACCAGAAAGACTTTAAGTGGCTTGAAATGGGTATGGTTTCTGAATAGTAAATTAAGCCACAGGTCACTTTCCAAGTAACCTACATTGTCCTGAATAAACCACAGATCACTTTCCAAGTAACCTACATTGTCCTGAATAAACCACAGATCACTTTACAAGTAATCTACATTGTCTTGAAGACCCAACACCATGTGGAATTCTTTGTTTTTATGTCAGCGGCTTGTGAGTATGATGCACAGAGAATTGGCTATTATCATATTATTATACAATTATATCATAAAACTTAAAAATTTCTGAAGTTTGCATTTAATCAAATTTGTAGGTACACTAGCTGGTCCTTTTTAATTACATTATAAGAATGATAGATTATGGCACGGTAACATCTCTTTGCTAGGGTAACTGTATCTTCAACATTTATTTGACCCAAAACACAATATTATGTTGTTAACTTTTAAATGAAAACATTTCCAGCTTTACATTTCCAATGGTATATTCCTTGCCCCAACTTGTACTTGTACTGTTGTATAATACTTTTGTTCTGCCCCATATCACCTACTGTCTTGAAGTGTGGAGCAACACGTGTCCAACATACCTGAATTAAATATTTTTAATTCAAAAAAGAATAGTGCACACCATATAACAGATAGTCACTGGTGTGCTCACTTGGCACCATTATTTAAGAGGTTGAATATTCATGACATTTTCAAACAGCACAAATTATAGCAAAAGCAAACCATAGGACTGGCCAGTTCACTGTCAAGTATGCAGGTGCTAAATATTCTGGAATAGCATCCCTAGCAACACTCGCGACATAAATAGCAGGTCATTTCCAAAAAGAGTTCAAAAACTATCTCCAATCAGTGTAAACTATTCATACTTCATATTCATAGATTGATTACTGTTTGTCTGTAATTTAAGTAGGTCATTTGTTGTTTCTTTGTGTTTGTGTACTTGTTTGTTTTTTGGTCCACCTATATATATATATAATGTATTTTGTAAATCCTTTATGATTTTTTTCTATTCTGTCAATATTGCAATACATTCAATTTAATCAGCAGCCCCAGTAATTAGTATTTCCTAATCCATAAGATTGTAAAAAAGGATGGACTCGACTAGTTGCAAAGACAACTTTTTTTCGTCTCCCTTTCCCATGTTGAATACTTGATACATTGTAGAATTGTTATATATGTATTTCTGGGAATAAAAATTATTATTACCAGACACTATATTCATGGGGTCATCTATGTAACAAATCCTAGACACATCACAGCAGCTAGCTGTGACCTAATTTTGTGTGTACATTATTATCCCCTTTAACACAAGAGAGTTGTTGAAGAGTTGACTACTATGTTATACCAGTTACATGTCAACACAACAGACATTTCCTTATCAACCAAGACATAGAAAAGTATGCAGAAAAACATTGCAGTAGACAGAACACAGCTGATACCAATAAATCACCATTACATGTACATACCACTTACAGCTGTTGGTGGTCATAAGGAGAATGATGACCTCCTGGGGTCACAATTAGTAATCTCAGCATATACCCTTTACAAGTAATATATCAACTCATCTCAAGCTCTATAAAATGATATTACAGGGTAATTTAATTGCATTGAAAGACCAATTCTGTGTTTTGCTGTGTAGGACAACTGTTAATTAATTCACAAATTCTAAATAGAAGAAATATAAAATATCAACTTTCATGTTGGACAATGTCTAAATAGAGGCGCTAAAAAATGCCAACTCTCTACAATGTAATGACTCAAGTCAGACCAAGACACTATGGTAGTACTGACAGTGATGCATTACAAAGAAGGACAAATTCTGTGTTCTGCTGACGAAATGTCTGGTTCTTTGAGTTCTATAAAAGTGGAATGAAGGATACATGTACTTCTCAGTTTTTGTATATGTTTTGTTTTTTGGTTTGAAACTTGGATACAATTTGACAAACTTACCCAACCCTCTTACTCCTAAATCCACTTTTAGTCTTTACTTCTCCAAAGACACTTGATTTGACAACTTTGTGCAAGCAATCACATTTTCCTGACTCAGTTGGTTAAAGATTGTATGCCATTCATTGTTTTACCTAGTATTAATTAGTCTCTCTGAGTCTAAATTTTAGAGGTTTCATCTGTCAAGGGTCTATTTCCTACTACTTATTTATCACAAATTTCATTTTCTAAATCAATTTTTTTCAACAATTTCAAGGAGTGGTTTTGCCACAACAGGAACAAATAGAAAGCTTTTCTTAAGAACAACAGGGATGAATAATAACCATATACAGACAAAACAAGTGTCTTCTCAATGCTGAGAAATGACAAAACATTTTATTGCCCTGTAGTCAGTTCATGCATATTGACAAAACTCAGTTTACCATCAGTCACTGAGTCAGTTCATGCATATTGACAAAACTCAGTTTACCATCACTCACTGAGTCAGTTCATGCATATTGACAAAACTCAGTTTACCATCAGTCACTGAGTCAGTTCATGCATATTGACAAAACTCAGTTTACCATCAGTCACTGAGTCAGTTCATGCATATTGACAAAACTCAGTTTACCATCAGTCACTGAGTCAGTTCATGCATATTGACAAAACTCAGTTTACCATCAAGGAAAACTACGTATGTTTTCTATTATGATATTACCATCAATCAACTTATTGAATAATTACAGTTTATAATTTAAATACAAATAGCAGTACAAGGTCATTTATTATGGATATGAATAATGAAAATATTATTGAAATGAAAGGAAATTGATCTATTTTATCACTACATAATACCAACTGCATATTTTGATGTTCCAAACAAAGTAGTCCATTAGAATTATACTTGTAACAAGCCATACATGTGGCATTTTGTTTTGATGAATTACATTGTCAGAAAGTACAATGTTTATAAAACCTTGTTCATTTATGACTATTTCAGAAAAATCCAATACTTTGAGATAAACCCGGTGTTGATGGTTCTCTCAGACACTTATGAAAATTACACACAATTGTCACTTTCTGAGTTCTTTGTACTATGGATAATATGACAATTCTGACATGTTATAACTAAAATGTCTATCAGCTTGGTAGATCAGCTTGGTAGATCAAATGATTTACTACAAAGGTTACAATGTACAAGTAGTTCAAAGTTTTTAGCATGGAGCTTTTGATCTGTCTTGGTGGATGATCCTCATCAAAATGACAAATTCCTTATAGTTACAGCTGACCGTTATGACATGTTATTTATAGCAAACACTACATTTATATGAATGTAACAAAAAGTAAAATTGGGAGGACTTAATCAGTCTTTGTTTTGATGCTACACACCATTACATGCATACCATCCACTGGGACTGAATGTCCTTCAAAACACAATTCTTACTTTCATGTAATGTTGTTCTATCAGAATGAATCATAGGGGATATTGATAGTATAAATACTGTAGTGTCTACACACATGTCACATGAAATAACTGAATGGAAAGTACAAAAGACTTACAGTTATCAAACTTTGGTTTGTTGGTCTTGGAAGCCATGTCAGTCACCAGTAGACTACATTGTGGTGAGTATAACAGGTCATCTCAATAAATAACATAGCACTGTTTAATGCCAGTATACATACATAACTACATGTAGGAAGGGCTTGTCACAACTCCTCATTTTAATGTGTCTATTATACTGTCATATTTGCATATGAATAAAGAGTTCAGCAGGGTTGTCTCACCGATGCTGGTAGGTCAATGTCTCTGGGAAGGGAAACAAGTATTTCTATGTATTCACCCCTTCCTGTATTGCTTCATTATCACAATTTACAGCATACATATGGAAATCAACTTGCAATAAATGCCATGGTAAACTTTAACAGAACTCAAACAGGTACATATGGGTGTGTGTTAATTGCCAGACTAATACTACATGTATGCTGGAATCAGTGTTCTACTGTACACCCTTTAGTAAAAGATCTTGATTCTATAGTGTACCATGTCTGTTATTTTTTAGAAAATATTTCATAGTTGTTATAATTTCAATTTTCTGTAAACCTAATAATGGAAGTATTCATTGTAGGATTAAAACCTATAATAATTATAATGGACCATAGTATAAAATTATTAATTCATAGTGGAGATTGGGTGAAAGCAATAATAACAGTAGTCAAGTCTTGTTGTTTATGACTTACTTCCGTTAATTTCATAAAAGTAGCTACTTATCAGCTAGATAATTACCATATTAATAGTTTACAAACTGGAGCATGATAAAAATTCAATTATGTTCATGAATCTAGAAATTACTGAGTGATAAATTATTCCTTCTTTATAAAAACGACATAATCTGACGATAATTTATGAACAATCGTATCAGACTGTCACATCATGTTTGACTAGACTTACTAAAGACTTTAAGGTATTGTTCCTGATACTGATTGGTACATAGTAAATCAGAAATATAGTATATGTTTGTATACTAGTACCTGAAAATGGCAAAGGAGTGTATTCATAGCTGACTGTAGTCATATCAACAGTTTGACATCTTACAAAACACCATACATGTATAGATACTAGTATTTATGAAATGTCTTGTTTACAGTGATTCCAAACAACAGCCTTTGAACTCTGTTCTGTCATGTCATGCTTGAATGGATATCCTCACAGTGGATGAATAGTGTGTCAATGAGTCAATTTACAGTCATAAATCACATACTTTGGAGGTGTGGTCAAACCATTCAATATTTTCATTAAACTTGCAACTGTTAACTTATACAAAGATATTTTATTGTGTATTTTAATAATATAATCAATAAATGTTTTCAAAATATGCCTAAAAATGTTGTCAAAACTGCCATCATACAATATGCACCCATCTAACCAATGGAAAATGTTAGTCATAATAATTGTGTGAATGGCACTGATGAACACCTGACTTGTACAGATGTCATAAAATTTCTTATTTATTTACATTTATTACGTGTATTATCTAGAAAGCCATGATATTTTGTTTGTTATACCACATGAAGAACCATTTACATTATTCTACTCTGAAACATGTTAAATAAATTATCACGTAGGTACTGGCAAAGTTCTGACTTTGCACACTATAATATCATGGCCTCTATTGAAAGTTACAACTACTTGAAAATAAGTATGTACAATGTGTTGACTGGAGTTCAAAAACTATGTTTTAATTTGTAAGTCAACTTAAATTGATATACTATGTCATGTCTGATATTGCAATTTTTTCTTTTCAACAGGAAATATGAAATCACAACAATTTAAGGTTTGTCCTTACTGAAGGCATTCACTTTACATCTGATATTGAGTACGTATACTTTTATCCTGCTATTCAATTTACATATGTAACTACTAGTATCAGTATTCTTAACAATTTACTAAGGATTGATGGTGATGATATAGCTACATCTGTTTATACTAAATTCAATTCAATTCAATTCAATTCAAAACTTTATTGTCTGCATATAAAAACACAGAAAATTGTCTTCAGGCTCGTCAGCAAATGTTACAAAAATACACATAATTCACAGCAATGAAAACAGAAATAGTATATTTACATAATGACATAAACGTTCACTTGAAGCTGTCACATTGTGTTCAAAATGGCCACTGCTGATGGTAAGAATGATTTTTTAAACAAGTTCTTTTTTGAAAATGGAACCCTGTAACGACGTCCAGAGAGAAGCTTCTGGAAGTGAGTATGTAATGGATGTGTCCGGTCATTAACTCAACTTTGCAATTCAGATCAATCTGTTTCAGATATGTCTATATTTCAAGACTTTATAAGGTTTCTGGTTGTGAAAATCAGTGAGATTGAAGGAGGGGGAAATTACGCTGGAACCCAATGGGAATGAATAAATTATTTACATCTTTCCCTACCATCTAACTATGCTTATTCTACCTTTCAGGGAGAATATTTTGGTTCTTTTTGGTGTGCATGATTCTTAGATCTTTCTATGCATTATTTAATACCATGTAATTAAACATGTGGTGTATCGTTCTATTTTGGCATACAGGTATATGTTAGGTACTTCATATATCTTACCTTATAGCCTTTTGTGAAAGGATGTTATATCAAAATGTTAAGGATTATACTTCTTGATAAGGACTTTAATACTTGTTACTTTTGCACTCATATATATATTCCACATCTGGCTATCAGCAAATTAATTTGATCACTGAGGGCGCTATTCAGAGTACATTTTATGAATGGGTTCAGTCCCATATTCTGATTCTCAAACATTCCATGATGATATATAACGTAGATCATATTCTTGACTATTTTGCAAACAAATGTGCATTTTTGTAGTTTTTGATGATTTGGGAACCCATTCAAATAGTTTCCTTGCATTTTGTAGATTCATTCGTGGACTGCAATGTGTTAATCCATGATAGCACTTGGGTATAAATACTTTACCCTTTATCTTCTTTCTACTGGGGGTGTGGATGGAGGTGGGATGGATGGGAGAGGGTATTTGTTTGCACACAAAAAAACTACAAGTCGGAAAAAAGATGATTAATTCTGTCGTCCCCCCCCCCCCCCCCCCACACCAACTTGTACATTTTTGGAGGTATGTAATTCGCCCAAAACTGACCAAGTACGGGCAGAGTTACGAGCTCGTAAGTCTCAAGTACGAGTGACGTCTGAACTCATAATTTCCATATACGGGTGACGTCATACTCTTGTAGTTGGACTAATTTTCGATGAGTACGCAGAGGACTCACGCTTGTCGTATTCCGCGAGTATGTGGCGAATATTTGGTTGTTGTAAATTAAATGTAATAATAATGACATTCTCTTATCATTGATGTGAAAAAAATTCTAGGTAAGCTAACGTTTAGGCATATGTTATGTTGTATTCACTCGTAACTTGGAAGTATAATCGGCTCTGAACTTAGTGTGATTAATGTGAGCGGTGGTTTGGTAACGCAATTTTCTCCGGGCGCTCGATTTATGCCACTTACCAATACGGCTTATGTTCGCAAACGCCGTTACGTTGTGTTGGCAGGATTGGTTAGGAAATTTATTTTCATAATGAAACAATCAGTCACACATATCATGACGATAATATATTCCTTATTATTTGTCAGATCATTTGTCACTTACATAAAAAAACTTGGAAGGCGGGATCGTTATTATAGCCACACACCCTTCAACAGAATGATATGTCCCAGGACTCAAAAGATGGCGCAGATAAAATGTACATTGTACTGAGTCTAGGCATGGAAGGTCTAGGTGAACGAAGGGATTGTTAGCCTAAAAACGATAAAACAAGACTTGTGCGGCCACAAGTTAGGTTAGATAGGGTTCTTAACATTCTAGTTCAATCACAAATCGACTTTTGATATCGATTTGACGTTTGGATTTTCCCCGGGCAGTAACTCACTGAATCCCGTATCAATGAATCATGCAATGGCTATGGACGTCACCAGCTACAAAATTTCAGGCTGAAAAACCTGCACCTACACAAATTTTGTTCCGTTTACCCTCTAGTTTGCTCCCGGGCGCTTTCTTTCTTCCCCGGGCAGTAATTACATGACGTCACTCGTATTTCAGACATACGAGCTCGTTATGTCACCCGTATATATACGTTCAGACGTCACTCGTACTTGAGACTTGCGAGCTCGTAACTCTGCCTGTACTTGGTCAGTTTTGGGCCAATTACTTACATGCATTTTTGTGTACACACACACAAACACACACACACATGCACTTAAATTATGCTAGTATATGTTTATGTTGATGCATGCCTTCATTAGTATCAAATCCCCTTCTGGTAATTGTTAGCACAGCAGATGCATGCTTATCTGTCTGTATCTGTATCTGTATCTGTATCTGTATCTGTTTGAATACTGGAGACTGTTTAAGCAAAAATCCTCCAGGGGGATGTGTGCACTTTGTTAGTTTTTAATCATGCAGATCACAGAGTTATGACAATGCAGACTTAAATTGTTCTGGTGATTTACACATTACAGTGGACTCTGGTAGTGCATTCCAATCTTTTATGGTCCTTGGTATGAATGAATATGTACATTTCGGTTTTACAACTTGGTATGATGAGGGTTTTAGTGTGTCTATTTCTGGATGGTCTAAAAGTCAGAGGGATAGCTACCAGGCCATTGTTAACCTTGAAAAGTAAGAGGAGGTGCTGGTCTGACAGAGGTTTCCATTTCAGGTCTTTGAGCATAGAAGTAACACTGCTGTCCCTATGGTAGTTATTTTTCACAAAACGTGTTTTCAAGCTTGGTGCTGTCTAATTTTAGGTGTGGGTCCAACACAACTGAGGAGTAGTCCATCACTGATCTCACTAGTGTAGTACCAGTATATGCCATTTCTTTGAGATTTTTATGGCAATATCTTAGGTTTCGACAGATAAAACCCAAGATGGGGAAGCACAGTTTGAGACTTAATTGGAGATGTGAGTATTCCATTTCAGTGTGTCACTGATGGTTAATAATCAGGTTATTACAAGATATGGGTTTTCAGATACTTTTTCAATGATATGGTGATTTAATGAATACTGATACACTAATGGTGATTTACATCTAGATATTGACATAAAGTAACACTTTGTTACATTGAAATGCATGCCCCAATCTTGAGCCCATTTTTCTAAAGCTGTGAAGTGATGTTGTGGTTGAACATGGTCATCTGAGTTCCTTTATATTTATCTATAGAAGAGACAAACGTCAGTGAACAGCCTCACTTGAGACTTTACCCTTAGTGGCAGCTGGGTCATTTATATGACATAAAAAGAGCAACAGCTGGAAGACCGTGACCTGGGGGACTAGTAGGAATGCAGTTGTGATAAATTTTCATTTGTATCCTCCCTTGTAAACACAGACTGAAATTGGTTGTATAATCTTAAATAGTTTTGATGCAGTATACAATTATGTTTGTGATACCTGCTATGCCAATATTATGCTTTCTCTTTGCTTTGATATATTTCCAGCTTTAATTGTTTCCTTCTCCCATTATGTCATTCACATAGTTCCAGTGTGCCTTTCTTATGTTCTTTTGTGTTTGTCTCTTTGCATCATGATATTTATCCCAGTCTTGTTGAGATTTTGTTCATTTATCACATTGGAAGAGTTTATGTTTACATTAGATTTGTTTCAGTCTGTAACTGACGATTTACCGAGGGTAAATTGTATTTTGTTTGTGTTAATTTAGATGGGATGTCTTCCTTTATAACCTTTTCAATACATGTACCTTTATAACACTAGTACAGGGTATATCTATATATTTATAATATTATATTAACAAATTCCATCATTGAATTGTATTATTCACCTCAATACCTGAACTGAGTTCTGCCAATAGTGATGGATACTGAGTTCAAGAGCACTTCAGTAAGATAGGTACATTTTACATGTAACTTAACAAAAAGTACCCACATATAGAAACTCAGTATACCCATAAACAAAATAACTTACCAGTCACTATCTGAGCTGAGACATTGTTTGTTGAACACATCTACATGCATGTGTTAATTGTATGCTATTTATCCATCAATAATTTTGTCATGGTCTCTGAGGGAAATGATGACTAAGAACACACACAATTTCTTTAAAAGACTAAAGTGCCAAGTTCTTTTGTATTACATCAGAGAATGGCTATTTTGCATAACAATGTGTTCATAATTACTTGTACACTGTATTGTATATAGGCACACCCTACAGGACATCACACTTTGTCTATGCTACAATACATTGTACATGCATGTATGTTGTACATTTTTCAAAAGAGATCTTTTTTTCACTGGTTTAACAGTACTCTTTCATTTACATTAGCATTCTAATTCCTCAACAACCTCTTCTTAGTTTTAGTCAACAGTAATACAAATATCAAAGTAAGTCAAAGTTCATAGGTCATAGGTCATCCCAAACATACCCTTGTAAACCTGTCAGTTACTGACTGGTGGACTTTGTGGGCATACACACTGCTGTAGGTGTTGATTTACTCATCTCTTATTTCAGTTTACCCTGTGATGATCTTATAAGAGGTAAGTTGATAAATAATATGATTTCAATAATTTAACAAATCTACATTTCTACTATATACCCACAGCTACAGGGATTGGGAGCCATCAATTTCATTCCCAGCTGGTCATTACATGTGTCACATACTGTACCTTGTACTGCATGTATACCTACATGGACACTGTGCACTGATATACAGTTCATAACCTTGTTGCAACACAAATATAACTCACAATATTTGAATAACAGGGACATGAAATCACAATAACTGCATTCCCTCATTGATAACTATTACCAGAATTAAACTACAAGCTTAGATCAATTGTCATGTAATGTTACATGTAATTTGGTTCTTATATAGTAAAGATATAGTCATGTGCTTGTATTACAACTAAGGGCAGACTAATTCACCTCACTAAATGATGAGCCATGTGCCATGCTGTGAATTTACTTGTCACATATGTTGTTGTTTATTTGTATAACACCTACATGTAGATAATATATCTCAACAATGACTTCCAATGTTTATTTATAATATCAGATATAATACTGAAAGACACACACAGCATATCATAAATTCTCTGTAGGGTTCATCATGGTGTTTTAAAATGTTACATCTTATTTAGGTGAAAATGAAAACAAGTCGTGTTTATCGATTTTTGTTTGTGTGTTGTTTTATTTCTCACAAAATAGCACTAATCTTGGCATTGTAACACAACAGTACAGTTTGCATTATTTCTTTAAATGTTTATGCCAATTCATCATTAATGTTAATGCCTTTGCAAAATAATTAATCATTTCACAAAAGGGGAAAGCTCCGGGTCCAGATGGTATACCTTCAGAGTTTTATAAATGTACTGTCAACAGGCTATTGCCGTTAATGAGTGATTTATTCAACGACATTTTTGAAACTGGAGTCTTTCCTGAGGGGTGGTGTAGAGGGGTTATCATACCACTGTATAAAAAAGGTGTCAGGTCTGATCCGAATAATTACAGGGGTATAACTTTATTAGCTGTGTTTGGGAAAGTGTTCTGTGCCATTTTGAATAAGAGATTGTACGTTTGGGCTGAAGACATCGGGTCTATCTCCAGTTGTCAGAGTGGTTTTAGAAAGGGTTTCTCTACTATGGATAATATTTTCACACTGTATGCCATAATTCAAAACTATCTGCGTAGACGCAGAGGTAAATTCTTCTGTTTATTTGTTGATTTCGCTAAGGCTTTCGATTCTGTTAATTACCATTATCTTTTCGTTAAACTACAATCAATTGGTCTTTCGGGTAAAATGTTTAATATCATCAAGTCCATGTACGATGATGTGAAGTCATGTGTTAAATTGGATAGGGGGATTTCAGAGTATTTCAATTGTGGTATCGGAGTTAGACAAGGAAGCGTACTAAGCCCTGTACTTTTTTCTCTTTTCATCGATGAACTTTACCAAATAATTACAAAAGCAGGATTTAAGGAGGTGCAGCTTACACAAGACATGTTTGATTTATTTGTCCTGCTTTATGCAGATGACGTTGTGATATTTGCTGACACAGTTGTGGGTTTGCAGCGTTTGATTAACTGTCTGGGCCAATTCTGTGACAAGTGGAAACTTAAAGCAAACTTTAAGAAAACAAAGGTGGTAACATTTCGAAAGGGAGGTCATAGTTCAAGGAACGAAAAATGGCATTTAAATGGTACGAGTATCGAGGTGGTTAGCTACTATAACTATTTAGGACTGTTGTTATCATGTAGAAATAAGTGGTCTAAGGCAGTTAGTAATCTAGCTGATCAGGCCCGTAAAGCAATGTTTTCTATATTTAGTTTTGAGCGTAAAGTTGGCGTTATAACCCATGAGGTTTATTTTAAATTGTTTGATAGTCTAATCTTGCCTATTCTTTTGTATGGTTCTGAGCTTTGGGGATTTCAGCAGTTTATGCAAATTGAAATGGTACAACTTAAATATTGTAAACATTTTCTTGGAGTGCGACAAAACACTACAAATGAAGCGGTACTTGGGGATTGTGGCAGAACGCCAATTTTTGTAAAATCATTGACGAGATGTATAAAGTACTGGCTACGTCTTACTGAACTCCCCGATAACAGAGTTGCCAAACATGCTTATAAATTGATGCTGAAAATTGACGAAAGTGGTCACACGTCTTGGGCAACAGAAGTAAAAAATATTTTGCAATACTACAGTTTTGGTATAGTTTGGGTGTCACAGGGAGTGGGAGACACTATTTCTTTCGTAACGGAGTTCAGTCAGCGCGTATCTGATATTTATAAGCAAAATTGGTTTTCTGATGTTTGCTCCAAGGAGTCTTTAAATACATACTGTAATTTCAAGAGCGTATTAGAACCAGAAAAATATTTGTTGCAGCTTTCAGATGTAAGATACAGACATGCATTAGCGAGGATTCGATGTGGGAGTCATAAGTTACGTATACAGGAAGGTCGTCACAGCGGCTTAGATGTTACTGAGAGAATATGTGAAGTATGTTCAGAGGGTATAGAAGATGAATTTCATTTTCTACTAGTATGCCCTTTGTATCAAACAGTGAGGGAAGCTTTACTACCTCAGTATTACTGGATATTTCCTACACGTCAAAAGTTTTTCAATTTAATGAATGTGCAGTCTGCAATATTACTAAGAAACCTTGGTAAATTTATATACAAAGCAATGTACTTAAGAGAGGAATTCTATTCCAGCTAATGTCATTACACTCTTTCTGCTTGATGTATTAAATTATTTTTTGGTCACGTAGGCCTGTGGCCTGTAGTGATAATAAACATATTATTATTAATCATTTCACTATCTTTAGAATGTCTCACTTGCCTAATCTCTGTTGTTATATGTCATATAAACCATAATTTGGTTGTCATGGGCATGGTTTTGTTGCTTGGCATATAAAAGTGTTCATTTTTTTAATGTTAATCCATACCACACCCATGCATCATTGGGTTCTATCATATTACTGCACAGTGTTATTTAGGATTGCCATTTCGATATGTTACTTATTATTTTCTTCTCTCTGTTCTATAATGACTTCATGATACAAAGCATATGTCTTAAATTCACAGGACCATGGCTTACTCAGTGACCTTAAAGAGAATACCTGAACTATTGAAGTACATAACAAGATGGCGTCCAGAATGTAACCCTCTCTACTACATGATAAAGAATAGTCATCAAACCAATAATACTTGGCCACATCTCAACATCTACACAGATAATGAACAATTTCAATTTTGTAAAAGTGTGGTCTGTAAAGCCAACAACTTCTACAAACCTCCCTACAACACAACATACTTTGCCTACTCTACTGATGCCGGTAGTCTTACAACTTTACTGAAGCAGAATGGTGTTATGGACCGGAAAGAAGACTACACAACATTTGAACTTGTTCCTACTTCTTTGGTGGACAATATCAAGGACGTGACATATGATCAAATGGATTATAAACCAATATTTGAGGTTAAAATCAACTTGTTTCTTGCAAATACAGGAGGCAAGGAAACATTTTCACATTTACCCCATCCACCAAAGTGTCTACCAGAGGGCTTTACTCTAGCACCATTGTCTGTTGAACATGTAAAATTACTGGAAGAGAAAAACACACTCCCATTTACACCAACTTTTGCGAAAACTCTTGAATACTACAAACATTTGGCAGTTTTTGATGAAAAAAAGAAACCTGTTGCATGGCTCATACAGAAGGAATATGGTGATCTGGGCTATGCTTACACAGATCCAGTATTCCGTAGATATGATTTTTTTACTATCATTGCCACAAGCTTAGGGTTGGAAATATCACAGGCTGATGAACCACCCATTGGTATCATTAATGTTGGCCTTATTCCTCCTGCCAAAGCTGTATACAAAACAGGAATGGTCAAATACAAGGATTTTGAGATGACAAGGCTGTGCTTAAAGAAGAAAGAAGAAAAACACCAATTTCATGGACATGTTTACTCAAAAATCTAAAGATTCAGTCACAGGTTTTACAAATTGATAACAAAAGATCAAAGTCTAGTAATACTCATTCAGACTTGTCTAACACTTGGAACTTATACTGTCTTGTATTTCAGTGTATTATTACCAGAAGATACATCAATTTACAACATTACAACTTTGAAAACATTTCAAACCTGATTGGGCGTCAAGACAGTTTAACTTATACTTAACTTGTCTATCCATATAGTATTACTATAGGGGTATACTGTTCATCAGAATGATATTGTACAATATTGTAGATTCTTAACATCACATTGGCAATTACAATTCAATGATGATGATGTAGTACAGCCAAGATTTTCTTCCTATCAGTAACATTGTATAGTTACATGGACCTGTTGTAGAAATTTCTATAACATCATACACAAATTTAAGAGGAGTCAACCCAGTTGGTTTGGATCTTTTGCCAGAAATCACAATTAATAACTGAATTTGAATATCATCAACCCAATCACAAACCTCAACTATATGTAAACATTTAACAATTGAAAACACTCCCCCCCCCCCCCCCCCCCCGCCAATACTTTACTTCTACATGTATGTGACTGAATGGAGACTTGAGTTAAAAGAAATTGGTGGCAACAAATAAATACTATACTGTATTTAGTTTCTGATAATGCAGGACACTGCTTAAGTTCGATAATTAACGATCAACATCAAGGACAAAGGGCAATGTCTCAAAAGAAAGTTTAAACCTGGCAATAGGGGGTAGACACTTGAATGGAGTCTTTACATGTACGTTTTTGAGTTAATTGGTACATGTAAATCATGATTGTTCACTACAAATATGACTGCCATTGAGTAAAAATAGCACCAATGGCATTGTAGCACAACTGTAGTTTTTAAAAGTGTTTATCCACATGCTGATCCACACAAGATACAAAATGTATTGTTTTTCATTTGCTGAATGATTATCCAGTTGCCTATTCATATTTGCATACATTTTTTTGAATGTTTGTTCTTTTGTCTATGAATCCCTGATGTTATCTTTGCAATGTGATCATTTAGCTGTTGCTATGGGTGTGGTCATGTTGCTAGACATATTTGCATAAAGTTTTTGAATGTTTGTTCTTTTGTCTATGAATCCCTGATGTTATCTTTGCAATATACATCATCATATGGCTGTTGTTTCATATGGCTGTTGCTATGGGCATGGTTTGTTGCTTGCCACATTTACATACATTTTGAAACAATGTTTTTTTTTACCCCACCTATGATGCCATCATTTTCATTTGAGAAATTTTCCATCTACACGCCCTAAGTAATGTCCTCATCAAATACCAAGGCTATCGGCCCCACAGTTTTTGACTTGACCCCTCCCTCCTCCCAGTCAGCCAATTGCTATCCTACATGTACAATGTACATGTGCACGAACCTCATATTTAGTACACAGGTCAAATGTCAGCAAAGGAGAGTGCAGATCAGATTGACCTGCCATTGTAACATACTGCTGTTTACAAATTAGGTCAGGACTTTGTTCTCTGCTGAACCTGACTGAACAAACAGTGAGGACACATACAAGACCAACCTGTAAGGATAACAGATTCCTGTGTCTGATCTAAAAGAGGTACAATCTAAGTGTTCTTTCTTTCTGTCAGGAATCACTAATTAACAAACAGATTTAGAATGACACACATGAATATCTGAGTTTGCATTGTATCCATATATGTCTTGGAGTACCGTATATCGTTCTATTGTACAGTACATAGGTATTCATCAGCACATGGCCCACAATTATCTTGCCTATGCCTTGTGCTAAAGAAGTGTCATTCAAAATGTCATAGATTATACTAATTGATTGATTGATAATTACGGACTGTATTTATTAATTTTTACATTCCTACGTAGAGTACATACCTTTGTACTTAGATTTCAACTCACAACATTACATTATGGACCTTCAACTCACAACATTACATTGTGGACCTTCAACTCACAACATTACATTATGGACCATACACCTTAGAGTTCATCTGAATGAGACCCCCTTGGGCACTGGGTTTATGAGTGGATCTTAAAATTCAAACACTCATACTTTACATAACACCACCTGAGTGCTTTTGGAGGAATTCAAATTCATTATAATCCACCTCTTTATAATGATCTGAATTATTACATGCCACAGTTCACTTTTATCTAATCTGACCACAAGTGTTTTTCTGTTTTGTTGAAAAAAATATGGCCAATGGCGTTGTAGCACAACATTTTAGACCTAATTTGCATATCACTGATGGGATCATCATGTCATGAATGATTCTTAATCTACACACCCCTAAGAACGCCCCCACCACATTTCAGTCTAATCTGCTCAGTAGTTTTGGAATTATAGATTTTTGACCATAAAGACACATATTTAGCCCTGATTTGCATATCACTGATGGGATCACCATATCATGAACAAATCTAAATATAAACACCCTGAACAATGTTCCTACCAAAGTTCAGCCTAATCTGCTCAGTAGTTTTGGAATGAAAGATTTTTGACCAGAAGACACATTTTTATACCTAATTTGCATATCACTGATGGAATCATCATGTCATCAACAATTCTTAATCTAAAACACCTCTAAGAACGTTCCAACCAAATTTCAGATCAATCTGCTGAGTAGTTTTGAAGTTTAAATTTTTGACCAAAAATCACATTTTTCAACCCAAATCACACACCAGTGGTAAGATCATTTTCATTTGAACAATTTCCAAACTAGACACCCAAGAAAATATACCCATCAACTATCATGGCAATCGGCACAGTGGTTTTTGACTTTAAGTTGTTTACACACACAGACAGACACTTTGCCATGCCTATAGAACTACTGAACCTTACAGTTGAGTTGTGCTAAAAATGTACATAGTACACATAGTATTACCAAAATATTGAGGCAAGATTTGAATATGCTGTACAACTCAATGTGCAAATCATTATGACACTGTATAGTATAGGAACTACTACACTCTTGTATGCTCATTGCTTGTTGATAGTGCTACATCATAATTTGACAAAAAAGAAACTTGTCAGTTACATGTAAAGTGGCCATATGGATTAGAATTGGGGGATTTATTTGCAATTTTAATTGATAACACTACTTTGTTTTTTTAATTGAAAAACAATGTGAAATAACATATACATAAAGTCCTTGTTTGTAACTCAATAAATTGCAGAATATGCAAAAGTTGTGGAAGTTTGATTAATTTTTAAATATTTGTAATTAGGAATATCCTTAATTTTACTTCATTGCAACGTAAGTTGTTATTTACATTTTGTAAACGTTTAATGGACAGCAAGAATACTGTTATTTACAGTTGTGTACATTCTGATTCCTATTTCCATTCTAACTTTTGGAAACACTCAAGGTCAATTCTTTACTAGTGCTTTTTGTACTTTTTAGACTTTCACTTCAGTGTTACATTTTAGTGTTTTCTTTTTCTTTTCTTTTATTTGTATGGGCCGCTGGCCTGAAATAAAGAATAATAAAAATAATAATAATAATAATAATATGTCCAAAAACAAACATTTTACACATTTCTTTAAGTACAGTTGTTTTACCAATTAAAATTTCCTTTCCAAATACCCAATTTATGTAGTCACTTAGATTGGGTTGGGTTTTTAATAGCTACTTACTGTTTTATGGACATTCAAACACTCTATGTACATTTGCAGTTGTTGATGTCAGCTACTGCACAATGTTTGCAAACATCACAAATTTACAGAACATGAACACAAAACATTTGACCTCTATAACACCTTTGGTACTAACCAAGCAATACACATTTAGAATGCAGCAGTTATTCCATTGTTTTCACATCCTCTGCTCTATAAATCACAAATGCACAATTTCTCTTCACAGGATAGCCATGGCTTACTCAGTGACCCTAAAGAGAATACCTGAACTATTGAAGTACATAACAAGATGGCGTCCAGAATGTAACCCTCTCTACTACATGATAAAGAATAGTCATCAAACTAATAATACTTGGCCACATCTCAACATCTACACAGATAATGAACAATTTCAATTTTGTAAAACTGTGGTCTGTAAAGCCAACAACTTCTACAAACCTCCCTACAACACAACATACTTTGCCTACTCTACTGATGGTGGTAATCTTACAACTTTACTGAAGCAGGATGGAGTTGTGGACTGCAGAGTAGACTACACAACATTTGAACTTGTTCCTACTTCTTTGGTAGACAATATCAAGGAAGTGGCATGTGATCAAATGGATTATAAACCAATATTTGAGCTGGAATACAAAACATTCATTTTTGACCAACAGAACGAGCATAAAAAGCTACTTTCAGCAAACCCACTACCACAGGGATTTATAGTAGGACCCCTGTCTAGTAAACATGTGCAATTATTGGAAGAGAAAAACACACTCCCATTTACACCAAATTTTGTCAAAACTCTTGAATACTACAAACATTTGGCAGTTTTTGATGACAACAAGAAACCTGTTGCATGGCTTATTCAGAAGGAATATGGTGATCTGGGTTATTCTTATACAGATCAAGCACTCCGTAGATATGGTTTTTTCACTATCATTTCTTCAAGCTTAGCAATAGAAATATCACAGGTTGATGAACCACCCATTGGTATCATTAATGTGAATTTTGCTGAACATGTAAAAGGTATATATGACTCAGAAATAGATATATACAAGAACTTTCAGCTGACACGGCTGTGTTTAATGAAGAAAGATGAAAAACATGAATTTTGATATTACAAGGCAGCTGTGGAAGACAATCATTTTCACACCCATTTTACCTTGATACATGTACATGATCTAAAAACAATATCAAATTTGGCAATTAAATAGATGTAGACTGCACAAGGTCAAGGCCTATGGTTATTATCTCCAAAAAATTAGTACCACTACAAAATGGCTGTAAATGACCACTTTTCCATTAAAGTACTATGCTTTATCAGAGACAAACAATATATATTAATAAAACAGAAAGACTGTGATGACAAACACAGTGACTGGGCAAGTCTAGAATTCTAAACTGATACAGTACATTGCGTTTTAAAAACTTCATTCCATATACCCAGTCTAGTCATGAGGCTTGTAAAAGGTGTTAAATTGTGGGGGTCTCCTGTGGTGAATGAAGTGCCGAAGGGCACATGTCCATGTAATCCATCACAAACTGACAGGCTGTCGTCATCATTCATTAATATTCATTTGATACAGCTGTTTTGACTGTCGCAGGAATTTAGCATGTTGTCGTTCATGTTTTCTTTGGAATAACCATAGACCTAGTCTAGAATTCTATTAGAACTGGTACAGTACATTATGTTTTAAAAACTTCATTCTTAATACCCACCATAGACCATACATCATTGTTTTTTTCATCAATACACTAATGTATCGACATTGATATTACTTCCAAAAAATACATAGTACAAGCGATCGCCATTTTGTTTGTTGACCATGCATTGTGGGAAATTAAACCTCTCTAGGACTGCACTGATATGCAAATGTCCAACCAGGACTCCACCTCCAGTCTGTTTAAACTAAAATCACATGGGGATGCGATGACGTCAACCTGTTTATATGAACACGGTTGGGGTTAGCACAGATTTCTGTGTTCAAACAAGCCTCTTGACTAGACTGGGTATTGTAATGGAATGAAGTTTTTAAAACGTAATGTACTGTACCAGTTTAGAATTCTAGACTATGACTGGGTTCACATAACTTATCAAACATGGTAATATCAACTCTACAAAAAAAGAACAAATATTAAACATCTTTGTCCAAAATTCTAACTTACTCCTGATATGAATGGAACTATTATTATTGCACTGCAAAAACAGAGAGAACTAGAAAACTGGTTGGGCATTTATAGTCACTTTTATACTCATTTGTTGTAGATAATATGTATACAGACAAGTAGAAATTGTTGTGTCCTTCAGATCCAGCAATGAATCACCAGTGTACATGTACATTATTCATGGTTGTTGATATTTGTTTAGTAGTAATGTAGCCTAACCCAGGCAAGTTATTATGACATTAGCACTATTATCAACGATATCATTGGTATGTGAACAGGACATCTAATATACATGTATATCATGGACGGATTTAGATGGAACATTGTGGACAGATAGCTGAGGCTAGGAGACAAGGACCAATTAATTAGAGTTTGATGTAGAGCTCATTCAAGATTTTAATTAATTTCCAAAGACTTAAGTCAAGCTAAATGAAATCAAAATTCTAAAATTTAATAAAATATACACTTTGTTTGAATGGCTGATTACTGTGTTTAATATTCTTAACTGCAGTAACACTTTGTTTGAATGGCTGATTACTGTGTTTAATATTCATAACTGCAGTAACACTTTGTTTGAATGGCTGATTACTGTGTTTAATATTCTTAACTGCAGTAACACTTTGTTTGAATGGCTGATTACTGTGTTTAATATTCTTAACTGCAGTAACACTTTGTTTGAATGGCTGATTACTGTGTTTAATATTCATAACTGCAGTAACACTTTGTTTGAATGGCTGATTACTGTGTTTAATATTCATAACTGCAGTAACACTTTGTTTGAATGGCTGATTACTGTGTTTAATATTCATAACTGCAGTAACACTTTGTTTGAATGGCTGATTACTGTGTTTAATATTCATAACTGCAGTAACACTTTGTTTGAATGGCTGATTACTGTGTTTAATATTCTTAACTGCAGTAACACTTTGTTTGAATGGCTGATTACTGTGTTTAATATTCATAACTGCAGTAACTGTACTGTAGCGATTTTGACTTTTTTGCAAACCTTAAACAGAAAATAAAAAGTGGAAAGAAAAATCTTAAAACACAAAATAAAGTGAAAAAAAAAGATAAAAATTATTGCACACCAACCAAGGCTACAATTATTGCAGCTATCATTGCTTGTTCAATTCATAACTTTCTATTTACTAGAATAACAGACAGGATAAACTGCAGCCAGGACACACTACTAAGAATATTCCCATCAAAGTTCAGACCAATCTGCCCAGTAGTTTTTGAGTTTAAGTTTTTTGACCAAAAATGACATTTTTGACCCAAATCACACATCTGTGATGCATTCATTTTGCTTTGAACAATTTCCCAACTAGACACCAAAGTAATGTCCCCATCAAATACCAAGACATTTTTGTTCACACACACACACACACACACACACACACACACACACACACACACACACACACACACACACAGACAACCAGACAGACAGATATTTTTCCATGCCTATAGCACTACTGAACCTAAAAGTTCAGTTGTGCTAAAAATAACACCTAAATAGGAGTGCCTATTTACAAATGACTGCACTGAATCAAAACCCTATTTAAATATCTTAGTAGAATAACAACAGAACAAATTATTATTATTACATCTAAGCACACATGTATACAAATACATGTATTATCTTGTTTATATAATGAAATCAACACTTCAAAATTCATTAGGAGAAACAAACAGGTTGGAAAACCCAGGAGTTACATGTAATTAAAATGTCAGAAAGGATACCCTGTGAACTCACTATGTTATAAAAACTTGGGTGTTAGGATGCATTGGTTTCTGAACTTTCATTCACTTTCGCTTATAACAAGTTATCAGTACAGAGCTTGCATCCAGCTAAACTTAGGTGGAGGTGACCTACAGATGTTGCTAGGCAACTTTTGTTAACTGCATCTACTGTTATCACTATAAAAACTGTGTGAGATGATAAAGTTATGTAACATATCATGTGATCTGTTGAGGAACAAATAATACAATAGCCAAAACACAGAGAAATTGATTACTTTTAATAACACTTGTATCAGTATGTTAGTATTGTAGACATGGTGGGTTTTGGTAGTTGTCAGCTCCTACTGCACAGAATCAAAAGGACACAGATGAATCAAAGACTAACTTGACCATATCTGAAGAGGTAGGTTATACATGTAGTAAGTTTTAGTTTTAACACCAGGACTAGCACAGAGACTTGCATGTAACTGACTTCAACACCTGTGCGTGATAACCGCAAGGTGTTTTGCACAGTATCAAGCAGCAGCAGAAACATATTGGTATGTAACTGTTTACCTGGAGTGGAAGGTCAATTTTTATTTCAGCTGAGTTGTCGGTCTGTCCTGCCTATGTGTTGATGAGTTTAATAATTATTTCAATTTATTTGTTATATTTCATAAGCTAGAATCCAGTTATGTGGGGATTTCGTTCTTGTTTTTCTCCTACAAAGAGCAAACTGCCAGGTATGGTGTATGGTAGGGGAAAAGTTAGAGCGAAATGCCAGGTATGGTGTATGGTAGGGGAAAAGTTAGAGCGAAATGCCAGGTATGGTGTATGGTAGGGGAAAAGTTAGAGCGAAATGCCAGGTATGGTGTATGGTAGGGGATAAGTTAGAGCAAAATGCCAGGTATGGTGTATGGTAGGAGAAAAGTTAGAGCGAAATGCCAGGTATGGTGTATGGTAGGGGAAAAGTTAGAGCAAACTGCCAGGTGTGGTATATGGTAGGGGATAAGTTAGAGCAAACTGCCAGGTATGGTGTATGGTAGGGGAAAAGTTAGAGCGAAATGCCAGGTATGGTGTATGGTAGGGGAAAAGTTAGAGCAAACTGCCAGGTATGGTGTATGGTAGGGGATAAGTTAGAGCAAAATGCCAGGTATGGTGTATGGTAGGGGAAAAGTTAGAGCGAAATGCCAGGTATGGTGTACAAATGTATGGTAGGGGAAAAGTTAGAGCAAAATGCCAGGTATGGTGTATGGCAGGGGAAAAGTGAGAGCAAAATGCCAGGTGTGGTGTATGGTATGGGAAAAGTTAGAGCAAACTGTCAGGTATGGTGTACAAATGTATGGTAGGGGAAAAGTTAGAGCGAAATGCCAGGTGTGGTGTACAAATGTATGGTAGGGGAAAAGTTAGAGCAAAATGCCAGGTATGGTGTATGGTAGGAGAAAAGTTAGAGCGAAATGCCAGGTATGGTGTATGGTAGGGGAAAAGTTAGAGCAAACTGCCAGGTGTGGTATATGGTAGGGGATAAGTTAGAGCAAACTGCCAGGTATGGTGTATGGTAGGGGAAAAGTTAGAGCGAAATGCCAGGTATGGTGTATGGTAGGGGAAAAGTTAGAGCAAACTGCCAGGTATGGTGTATGGTAGGGGATAAGTTAGAGCAAAATGCCAGGTATGGTGTATGGTAGGGGAAAAGTTAGAGCGAAATGCCAGGTATGGTGTACAAATGTATGGTAGGGGAAAAGTTAGAGCAAAATGCCAGGTATGGTGTATGGCAGGGGAAAAGTGAGAGCAAAATGCCAGGTGTGGTGTATGGTATGGGAAAAGTTAGAGCAAACTGTCAGGTATGGTGTACAAATGTATGGTAGGGGAAAAGTTAGAGCGAAATGCCAGGTGTGGTATATGGTAGGGGATAAGTTAGAGCAAACTGCCAGGTATGGTGTATGGTAGGGGAAAAGTTAGAGCGAAATGCCAGGTATGGTGTATGGTAGGGGAAAAGTTAGAGCAAACTGCCAGGTGTGGTATATGGTAGGGGATAAGTTAGAGCAAACTGCCAGGTGTGGTATATGGTAGGGGAAAAGTTAGAGCGAAATGCCAGGTATGGTGTATGGTAGGGGAAAAGTTAGAGCAAACTGCCAGGTATGGTGTATGGTAGGGGATAAGTTAGAGCAAAATGCCAGGTATGGTGTATGGTAGGGGATAAGTTAGAGCAAAATGCCAGGTATGGTGTATGGTAGGGGAAAAGTTAGAGCAAACTGCCAGGTATGGTGTATGGTAGGGGAAAAGTTAGAGCAAACTAGCAGGTATGGTGTATGGTAGGGGATAAGTTAGAGCAAAATGCCAGGTATGGTGTATGGTAGGGAATAAGTTAGAGCAAAATGCCAGGTATGGTGTATGGTAGGGGAAAAGTGAGAGCGAAATGCCAGGTATGGTGTATGGTAGGGGAAAAGTGAGAGCAAAATGCCAGGTATGGTGTATGGTAGGGGAAAAGTTAGAGCAAAATGCCAGGTATGGTGTATGGTAGGGGATAAGTTAGAGCAAAATGCCAGGTATGGTGTATGGTAGGGAATAAGTTAGAGCAAACTAGCAGGTATGGTGTATGGTAGGGGATAAGTTAGAGCAAACTGCCAGGTATGGTGTATGGTAGGGGATAAGTTAGAGCAAAATGCCAGGTATGGTGTATGGTAGGGGATAAGTTAGAGCAAAATGCCAGGTATGGTGTATGGTAGGGGAAAAGTTAGAGCAAACTGCCAGGTATGGTGTATGGTAGGGGAAAAGTTAGAGCAAAATGCCAGGTATGGTGTATGGTAGGGGAAAAGTGAGAGCGAAATGCCAGGTATGGTGTATGGTAGGGGAAAAGTGAGAGCAAAATGCCAGGTATGGTGTATGGTAGGGGAAAAGTTAGAGCAAAATGCCAGGTATGGTGTATGGTAGGGGATAAGTTAGAGCAAAATGCCAGGTATGGTGTATGGTAGGGAATAAGTTAGAGCAAACTAGCAGGTATGGTGTATGGTAGGGGATAAGTTAGAGCAAAATGCCAGGTATGGTGTATGGTAGGGGATAAGTTAGAGCAAACTGCCAGGTGTGGTATATGGTAGGGGAAAAGTTAGAGCGAAATGCCAGGTATGGTGTATGGTAGGGGAAAAGTTAGAGCAAACTGCCAGGTATGGTGTATGGTAGGGGATAAGTTAGAGCAAAATGCCAGGTATGGTGTATGGTAGGGGATAAGTTAGAGCAAAATGCCAGGTATGGTGTATGGTAGGGGAAAAGTTAGAGCAAACTAGCAGGTATGGTGTATGGTAGGGGATAAGTTAGAGCAAAATGCCAGGTATGGTGTATGGTAGGGGAAAAGTTAGAGCGAAATGCCAGGTATGGTGTATGGTAGGGGAAAAGTGAGAGCGAAATGCCAGGTATGGTGTATGGTAGGGGATAAGTTAGAGCAAAATGCCAGGTATGGTGTATGGTATGGGAAAAGTTAGAGCAAAATGCCAGGTATGGTGTATGGTAGGGAATAAGTTAGAGCAAAATGCCAGGTATGGTGTATGGTAGGGGAAAAGTTAGAGCAAACTAGCAGGTATGGTGTATGGTAGGGGATAAGTTAGAGCAAAATGCCAGGTATGGTGTATGGTAGGGAATAAGTTAGAGCAAAATGCCAGGTATGGTGTATGGTAGGGGAAAAGTGAGAGCAAAATGCCAGGTATGGTGTATGGTAGGGGAAAAGTGAGAGCAAAATGCCAGGTATGGTGTATGGTATGGGAAAAGTTAGAGCAAACTGCCAGGTATGGTGTACAAATGTATGGTAGGGGAAAAGTTAGAGCAAAATGTCAGGTATGGTGTATGGCAAGGGAAAAGTTAGAGCAAACTGCCAGGTATGGTGTATGGTAGGGGATAAGTTAGAGCAAAATGCCAGGTATGGTGTATGGTAGGGGAAAAGTTAGAGCGAAATGCCAGGTATGGTGTATGGTAGGGGAAAAGTGAGAGCGAAATGCCAGGTATGGTGTATGGTAGGGGATAAGTTAGAGCAAAATGCCAGGTATGGTGTATGGTATGGGAAAAGTTAGAGCAAAATGCCAGGTATGGTGTATGGTAGGGAATAAGTTAGAGCAAAATGCCAGGTATGGTGTATGGTAGGGGAAAAGTTAGAGCAAACTAGCAGGTATGGTGTATGGTAGGGGATAAGTTAGAGCAAAATGCCAGGTATGGTGTATGGTAGGGAATAAGTTAGAGCAAAATGCCAGGTATGGTGTATGGTAGGGGAAAAGTGAGAGCAAAATGCCAGGTATGGTGTATGGTAGGGGAAAAGTGAGAGCAAAATGCCAGGTATGGTGTATGGTATGGGAAAAGTTAGAGCAAACTGCCAGGTATGGTGTACAAATGTATGGTAGGGGAAAAGTTAGAGCAAAATGTCAGGTATGGTGTATGGCAAGGGAAAAGTTAGAGCAAACTGCCAGGTATGGTGTATGGTAGGGGATAAGTTAGAGCAAAATGCCAGGTATGGTGTATGGTAGGAGAAAAGTTAGAGCAAAATGCCAGGTATGGTGTATGGCAGGGGATAAGTTAGAGCAAAATGCCAGGTATGGTGTATGGTAGGAGAAAAGTTAGAGCAAAATGCCAGGTATGGTGTATGGCAGGGCTGTATGGTAGGGAAAATGAGAGCAAAATGGCAGGTATGGTATATGGTAGGGGAAAAGTTAGAGCAAAATGCCAGGTATGGTGTATGGTAGGGGAAAAGTTAGAGCAAAATGCCAGGTATGGTGTATGGTAGGGGATAAGTTAGAGCAAAATGCCAGGTATGGTGTATGGTAGGAGAAAAGTTAGAGCAAAATGCCAGGTATGGTGTATGGCAGGGCTGTATGGTAGGGAAAATGAGAGCAAAATGGCAGGTATGGTGTACAAATGTATGGTAGGGGAAAAGTAAGAGCAAAATGCCAGGTGTGGTGTATGGTAGGGGAAAAGTTAGAGCAAAATGCCCACATAATTCTAGATGATATATTTTGTCATATTTTGATGTTGTTTCAGCCATTCAGTTGACTACAATATAGTTTCTTGTACTTCCAACCAAGGTCAAGTCTACTACACAATACAACAAACTGTCAGATGATGAATTTACAAGTCTACGGAAGTACAATAATAGCTTATTATTGATAGTTTGAAAGCAAGAAGTACAGTAGTGTCAAAGATGACAGCTATTGAGCCTTGATAATTAGTTGTCTCAGGTATCATGTAACATTTCTCATTCACAGGACCCATGGCTTACTCAGTGACCCTAAAGAGAATACCTGAACTATTGAAGTACATAACAAGATGGCGTCCAGAATGTAACCCTCTCTACTACATGATAAAGAATAGTCATCAAACCAATAATACTTGGCCACATCTCAACATCTACACAGATAATGAACAATTTCAATTTTGTAAAAATGTGGTCTGTAAAGCCAACAACTTCCACAAACCTCCCTACAACACAACATACTTTGCCTACTCTACTGATAGTGGTAGTCTTACAACTTTACTGAAGCAGGATGGAGTTGTGGACTGGAAAGAAGACTACACAACATTTGAATTTGTTCCTACTTCTTTGGTAGACCATATCAAGGAAGTGGCATGTGATCAAATGGATTTTGAACCTGTTGTGGAGGTGAAATATAAAATATTTGTTTTTGATCAACATAAAGAAGCGCTCAAAAAGCAACTTTCTGCTAAAGCATTACCCAATGGACTTACATTAGGACCCCTGTCTACTGAACATGTTAAACTATTACAAGAAAAAATACATGCCCATTTACACTCTGGAACACAACAAAAGCTTGGCAGCTTATGATGAAACTCAAACCCCTGTAGCCTGGGTTATACACAAGGAATATGGTGACATGGGATATTCATACACAGATCCAACTTTCCGAAAACGCCACCTTACTAGCATCCTTTCAAGCACTCTAACATCAGAAATATCTGAGTTTGAGGTTGAACCCTATGCAATCATACCCATCAGCAACATCCAGTCAGCTCTACGCAATGCCAGCCGTATTAAATTCATGCTATACAGGGACTTTGAGATGACAAGGCTATGTCTAAACAAGAAGCATTTAGTAAAAAAAAGTGGTGCAAGATTATAAATATTATACTGAACTATACTGTCATACAAATAAGCCAAGTTATACATGTATGTGATATTTATACCAGTACCTTGGTCACAACATCATGACAACACATGATGTCTGTCATTGATTGGTTATGTGGTGCTCACAATACAAGTTACTATTTTTTTCCCAATATTTCATACTTTTGGGGGGAATAATTATGCTTTACTTATTCTCCTGATGGTACTATTTCATGACATATCTTCTCACTGACCCAGCACACCGTTCACGACACTAGATTTAATTACTAAATGTACATCATGACCATGCTAGTTTTATACAAAATTATATGTACTATTCTTGCAGAAAATGTACACATCACTTCTTGTTGATAAACATTGTATGTGCCTTGTATTTATGTTTTATTAACCGGGAATTAAGAATAAAGCAACAACTCCATAAAAATAACACAAACTATCACGTATCCCAGCTCTTCACATTTCATAACACAGCGCCCTCTATTGGCAAATGACACAACTCAGAATGGTTATAATCACTTCAGGCTATTTCAAAGTGTACACTAAGGTTCAGCAGCAGCAACAACAATCATTAATAGAAGACACAACCTGACTTTAATGTAAACTGAAAAGGCCATGTGTAAAGATTTCATTCCAGAATACCAGAATGCTGCACAGTGTCAACCTGATAACAAATCAGAATTTTCAAGTTATTATCACGCTATTTTTGTGATCCACTTCTGTCAATTTCCAAGAATAATTTGTAGTGTATCACCAACAAAGTGTCATTTGACTTGTCTCAATGTCAGGCTAATTATTTCTTACATTTCATTTTCATGGAATTTCAAGCAGTATTTGACAGTTTTCTACTGGTATGTACATTTATAATTCAAAGACTATCAAGGAACATGATAATGTCTGAAAATATAGTGTTTATTACACTTTACACTTTATTTTACACTGTAAGACACCTGTGTGTTGTGTTATTCAGCTCTATCCTGCTTCTAAACCACACTGAGTGATTAGTTGATAGTGTGGAAGGTCAAATGTGGTATCTACTGACTACCTATTTTTGTAATCACCAGTAAAGCAACAGCAGAATAATTACCCCCCCCCCCTCATACACCACCAATGGTCAAAATACTTTAATTGTTTTGGATTTACAGAGGAAAAAGAACAAGTTTGAGTCAAGACTCAATACCAGTAGCTTTGCTGATAAATACGTCAGATTGTAAATGTTGGCTATCTACAGTACATACCTGTATCTATAATGTGTGAATGTTGACTAGTCTATCTACAGTACCTGTATCTATAATGTGTGAATGTTGACTACCTATAGTACATACCAGTATCTATAATGTGTGAATGTTGACTATCTACAGTACCTGTACATACCAGTATCTATAATGTGTGAATGTTGACTACCTACAGTACATACCTGTATCTATAATGTGTGAATGTTGACTACCTACAGTACATACCAGTATCTATAATGTGTGAATGTTGACTACCTAACAGTACATACCAGTATCTATAATGTGTGAATGTTGACTACCTACAGTACATACCTGTATCTATAATGTGTGAATGTTGACTACCTAACAGTACATACCAGTATCTATAATGTGTGAATGTTGACTATCTACAGTACATACCTGTATCTATAATGTGTGAATGTTGACTACCTAACAGTACATACCTGTATCTATAATGTGTGAATGTTGACTACCTACAGTACATACTAGTATCTATAATGTGTGAATGTTGACTATCTACAGTACATACCTGTATCTATAATGTGTGAATGTTGACTACCTAACAGTACATACCAGTATCTATAATGTGTGAATGTTGACTACCTAACAGTACATACCAGTATCTATAATGTGTGAATGTTGGCTACATACAGTACACACCTGTATCTATAATGTGTGAATGTTGACTATCTACAGTACATACCTGTATCTATAATGTGTGAATGTTGACTACCTATAGTACATACCAGTATCTATAATGTGTGAATGTTGACTACCTAACAGTACACACCAGTATCTATAATGTGTGAATGTTGACTACCTACAGTACATACCAGTATCTATAATGTGTGAATGTTGACTACCTACAGTACATACCAGTATCTATAATGTGTGAATGTTGACTATCTACAGTACATACCTGTATCTATAATGTGTGAATGTTGACTACCTAACAGTACATACCAGTATCTATAATGTGTGAATGTTGACTATCTACAGTACATACCAGTATCTATAATGTGTGAATGTTGACTACCTACAGTACATAACAGTATCTATAATGTGTGAATGTTGACTACATACTGTAACAGTACATACCAGTATCTATAATGTGTGAATGTTGGCTACCTAACAGTACATACCAGTATCTATAATGTGTGAATGTTGACTACCTAACAGTACATACCTGTATCTATAATGTGTGAATGTTGACTACCTACAGTACATACTAGTATCTATAATGTGTGAATGTTGACTACATACGGTACCGTACATACCTGTATCTATAATGTGTGAATGTTGACTACCTAACAGTACATACTAGTATCTATAATGTGTGAATGTTGACTATCTACAGTACATACCTGTATCTATAATGTGTGAATGTTGACTACATACTGTAACAGTACATACCTGTATCTATAATGTGTGAATGTTGACTACATACGGTACCGTACATACCTGTATCTATAATGTGTGAATGTTGACTACATACTGTAACAGTACATACCTGTATCTATAATGTGTGAATGTTGACTACATACAGTACATACCAGTATCTATAATGTGTGAATGTTGACTACATACAGTACACACCTGTATCTATAATGTGTGAATGTTGACTACATACTGTAACAGTACATACCAGTATCTATAATGTGTGAATGTTGACTATCTACAGTACATACCTGTATCTATAATGTGTGAATGTTGACTACCTACTGTAACAGTACATACCAGTATCTATAATGTGTGAATGTTGACTATCTACAGTACATATTTTACCTGTATCTATAATGTGTGAATGTTGACTACCTACTGTAACAGTACATACCAGTATCTATAATGTGTGAATGTTGACTATCTACAGTACATACCAGTATCTATAATGTGTGAATGTTGACTATCTACAGTACATACCAGTATCTATAATGTGTAAATGTTTGCTATCTACAGTACATACCAGTATCTATAATGTGTGAATGTTGACTATCTACAGTACATACCAGTATCTATAATGTGTGAATGTTGACTACATACGGTACCGTACATACCTGTATCTATAATGTGTGAATGTTGACTACCTACTGTAACAGTACATACCTGTATCTATAATGTGTGAATGTTGGCTATCTACAGTACATACCAGTATCTATAATGTGTGAATGTTGACTATCTACAGTACATACCTGTATCTATAATGTGTGAATGTTGACTACATACTGTAACAGTACATACCAGTATCTATAATGTGTGAATGTTGGCTATCTACAGTACATACCAGTATCTATAATGTGTGAATGTTGACTATCTACAGTACATACCTGTATCTATAATGTGTGAATGTTGGCTACATACAGTATATACCAGTATCTATAATGTGTGAATGTTGACTACATACAGTACATACCAGTATCTATAATGTGTGAATGTTGGCTATCTACAGTACATACCAGTATCTATAATGTGTGAATGTTGACTACATAACAGTACATACCAGTATCTATAATGTGTGAATGTTGACTACATACAGTACATACCAGTATCTATAATGTGTGAATGTTGGCTATCTACAGTACATACCAGTATCTATAATGTGTGAATGTTGACTACCTATAGTACATACCAGTATCTATAATGTGTGAATGTTGACTACATAACAGTACATACCAGTATCTATAATGTGTGAATGTTGACTACATACAGTACATACCAGTATCTATAATGTGTGAATGTTGGCTATCTACAGTACATACCAGTATCTATAATGTGTGAATGTTGACTACCTATAGTATTTAGTATTTATTGATTACACGTAACAAAACCCTGGGGATTTGTTAAAGGTACAAATAAAATAAAATTGGGAAGAAAAAAAAAATCATAATAATAACACTTATAGGCTTTTCAAAAGTAACATTACACATCATAATAAAGACTACAAAACAAAACAAAACAACAACAATAACTATTCAACGAGTTGAAACATAATATTAATGAAAAAATAATAATGAAGGGTAATTAGACATTTCAAATTATATATTATGAGTATTTTGTAGGTGGTGCTCCCTTTTTATATTACTAAGTTTGATATATTTTCCAAGTGCGATAATTAGAGTTTTGTTGCTCATTATTTCTTTAAATTGTTGTTCTTCTGTCAAGTTTCTGTAATTATTAATATGTTTAGCAGCTTCACTAAAGAGGTCATGCCTGAGTAAATTATACAGGGGACACTGTAATATAAAGTGTTTTTCATCTTCTACAAGGGTTGAGTTGCATATTTTACATAATCTGCTTTTAGCTGGTATTTTGTGATGACGACCCTTTTCAATTTCAAGTTTGTGGTCACTTAGTCTGAATTTACAGATTATTGATCGCAATTCTGGGTTATTTAATTTTTCAAGATATGGTTCAAGCTTAAAATCTAATTTAATGAGTTTGTATGTTCTGAGTTTGCAGTTATTATTTCCATTTTCCTCTCTGTTATTTAAGCTGTTTTTCCACTGTGAGATGAAGCTTGCTTGTTGCTGATGTTCAATGTTGATTATTTGCTGTGTTTTTATTTTTTTACTGATTTCATTGACTTGTAATTGATTTATGTCATTATTAGGTAGGTACAAAGTTGTGGATTTGTACCAGGTTGTCTTTTTTTCTTTGTTGAAACTGAAAGCTTCTCGTAATATGTTGTTTTTTGTATTCATTACATGGACGAGATATTTTATCGCTTGTTTTTTCACAAATATATCTAATGGAAATCTTCCAAGTTCCCCATAAATCCCCATTTTAGTGGTTTTCTTTGATACTCCTAGTATAAACCTATAGTACATACCAGTATCTATAATGTGTGAATGTTGACTACCTATAGTACATACCAGTATCTGTAACGTATGTACAATGGTGAACACATCACAAACACAACTGTACCTATGACCTGGTGTTAATACGTACATGTACTGGTATACATTGTACCAAGACTTACCATATATATGTTATCTTTGTAGAGAATTCCCTGACATGGGGATGTCTTTGATTGTTCTGAGAAACATGACATGATGTCCTTGACTGTTAGAACTAGCTACTTTATCAGATCTCAAATAATAACTTTAGATGTCTGGGTATTGCATCATCTTTTCTATGATAACATCAAAATGAATATGGCAAGTAAAGGAATTCAAATTTCAGATACATGTATTGTATATAGGGAAGGATTTATACTATTGGTGTTTTATACAAGAATAATAAATATGAATGATAACTCTGTAGATTAGGACAGGAGATAGCATTAGCAAAGATTGTTTAACTTAGACTCAGTTATCTCACACACGATTTGAAGTTTCAAAGCAGGAAACACACAATATGTACAAATCACAAGTTGGCCAAACACATCTCATCTGAGTCTAGTCTGGGCATGCATTTACTAAACTGCCCAGCAATTTGTTCTTGCTGCAAGCCAAGGTTGGGCCAAAAGAATTTACTAGTAAATATGAACACCCTTTAGTAATCACAAGGTGTCATCTGGCAATGTTTAACAGCTTTCTTGTTGGTCTAGAATTTTGATCATTGGAGACAATTTTGATATTCAGACTGGCAAAAAACATAAGAGTTTGGAATTATGACTTGCAACAGTATTAAGAGTTGTCAGTGGCCCAATACATCAGCAGAGTATGCCAAACCATATCTACTTGAACACTATCCAATGTGCTATGTGACACTTGCAAAATATATGCTGTGTGCCATCTATTATGACAAAACATTTTATTGTGGGTCAAATTCATGAAAAATATGTTTTCTTGTTAGGGATAGCAGGACATCAACTTTTGATGTGTTTACAAGAAATTGTTGTCTGTTAGTGAGAGGCACATAATGGGTTTCAGCCATTAGTTGTGTCCTAGTCTAGAGTTACATGTAAGTTACATGTATGTGGGGATGTTGAGTTGACTATTGTCACCCCACGACTTGACTCAATTGTGTGGTACGTAGCCTAGATTCGAGTCAAGTCATGTGGGGATTTTGATATCATCTCCCCACACATGACTTGACTCAATTGTGTCGTAGCCTAGAGTCAAGTCATGTGGGGATTTTGATATCATCTCCCCACACATGACTTGACTCAATTGTGTCGTAGCCTAGAGTCAAGTCATGTGGGGATTTTGATATCATCTCCCCACACATGACTTGACTCAATTGTGTCGTAGCCTAGAGTCAAGTCATGTGGGGATTTTGATATCATTTCCCCACACATGACTTGACTCTATTGTGTGGTAGCCTAGAGTCTAGTTATGTGGGGATTTTGATATCATCTCCCTACACATGACTTGACTCAAGGCTAGTTGTGTGGCTATTACTAGTATCATCAACATTACAAGGTTGATAAATTATACTGAGGTGTCCTTGAGTATTTCTCTACACTATAGATATGAATAATTTCACTGACTTACCATGGCCGTCATTTTCACCAGATAGTTCATGGAACTGGCTGTGTGCTTGGTTTCCTAGTTCATTCTGCTCATCGTCTAGTGCAGCTGTGTTGGAGTATTCCATGGTTTATAGGTACAGCATGGATCACACCACACCTGTAAAATGTAAAACAATCAGACAAGAGTCAACTTTCATCCTATCAGATATTTTTTGTGAGACAGTTTAATCCCAAGTAAGTTTTCTTTTACTTACAATTAATCAGAAGAGAACAGTGACCTTCCTATTGCTAAAATGTGACCTGAGAAAATAATTCAAACACTTGTTTCAAATCTCACACAGCAGTAGTCTTAGACTCTACAAAATCTAGCATATCGGATGTTGTTCAACATTTTTTATAAAGTCTATATTTACACCATTAATACCTACATATTTTCTCATAAGAACTGAAATATCAAATTTATCCCACAACATGTGTGTTGTATAAAAGTACACTGTATCCACTATTTGTACATTTTGTCAAAACAAGTATATCGAAATTTGATATACTTGTTTTGACAAAGTGTACAAATAGTGGATACGAATGCATGCAGCTCTATATGGAAATCAACAAGTATATTGAATGCATGCAGCTCTATATGGAAATGAACAAGTTTATTGAATGCATGTAGCTCTATATGGAAATCAACAAGTATATTGAATGTATGTAGCCCTATATGGAAATCAACAAGTATATTGAATGCATGTAGCTCTATATGGAAATCAACATGTATATTGAATGTATGCAGCTCTATATGGAAATCAACAAGTACATGTATATTGAATGTATGCAGCTCTATATGGAAATCAACAAGTACATGTATATTGAATGTATGTAGCTCTGTATGGAAATGAACAAGTATATTGAATGCATGTAGCTCTATATGGAAATCAACAAGTATATTGAATGTATGCAGCTCTATATGGAAATCAACAAGTACATGTATATTGAATGTATGCAGCTCTATATGGAAATCAACAAGTATATTGAATGCATGTAGCTCTGTATGGAAATCAACAAGTTTATTGAATGCATGCAGCTCTATATGGAAATCAACAAGTATATTGAATGCATGTACATTGTAGCTCTATATGGAAATCAACAAGTATATTGAATGCATGCAGCTCTATAATGGAAATCAACAAGTATATTGAATGTATGTAGCTCTATATGGAAATCAACAAGTATATTGAATGCATGTAGCTCTGTATGGAAATCAACAAGTTTATTGAATGCATGCAGCTCTATATGGAAATCAACAAGTATATTGAATGCATGTACATTGTAGCTCTATATGGAAATCAACAAGTATATTGAATGCATGCAGCTCTATAATGGAAATCAACAAGTATATTGAATGTATGTAGCTCTATATGGAAATCAACAAGTATATTGAATGCATGCAGCTCTATATGGAAATCAACAAGTATATTGAATGTATGTAGCTCTATATGGAAATCAACAAGTATATTGAATGCATGTAGCTCTGTATGGAAATGAACAAGTATATTGAATGCATGCAGCTCTATATGGAAATCAACAAGTACATGTATATTGAATGTATGCAGCTCTATATGGAAATCAACAAGTATATTGAATGCATGCAGCTCTATATGGAAATCAACAAGTTTATTGAATGCATGCAGCTCTATATGGAAATCAACAAGTATATTGAATGCGTGCATGCAGCTCTATATGGAAATCAACAAGTATATTGAATGCATGTAGCTCTATATGGAAATCAACAAGTATATTGAATGCATGTAGCTCTATATGGAAATCAACAAGTATATTGAATGCATGCAGCTCTATATGGAAATCAACAAGTATATTGAATGTATGTACATGCAGCTCTATATGGAAATCAACATGTATATTGAATGCATGCAGCTCTATATGGAAATCAACAAGTATATTGAATGTATGCAGCTCTATATGGAAATCAACAAGTATATTGAATGCATGCAGCTCTATATGGAAATCAACATGTATATTGAATACATGCAGCTCTATATGGAAATCAACAAGTATATCGAATACATGCAGCTCTATATGGAAATCAACAAGTATATTGAATGTATGTAGCTCTATGGAAACCAACAAGTATATCGAATACATGCAGCTCTATATGGAAATCAACAAGTATATCGAATACATGTAGCCCTATATGGAAATCAACATGTATATTGAATACATGCAGCTCTATATGGAAATCAACAAGTATATCGAATACATGCAGCTCTATATGGAAATCAACAAGTATATTGAATGTATGTAGCTCTATGGAAACCAACAAGTATATCGAATACATGCAGCTCTATATGGAAATCAACAAGTATATCGAATACATGTAGCCCTATATGGAAATCAACATGTATATTGAATGCATGTAGCTCTATATGGAAATCAACAAGTATATTGAATGTATGTAGCTCTATGGAAACCAACAAGTATATCGAATACATGCAGCTCTATATGGAAATCAACAAGTATATCGAATACATGTAGCCCTATATGGAAATCAACAAGTATATCGAATGTATGTAGCTCTATATGGAAATCACCAAGTATATTGAATGCATGCAGCTCTATATGGAAATCAACAAGTATATTGAATGCATGCAGCTCTATATGGAAATCAACAAGTATATTGAATGCATGCAGCTCTATATGGAAATCAACAAGTATATTGAATGCATGCAGCTCTATATGGAAATCAACAAGTATATTGAATGTATGTAGCTCTATATGGAAATCAACAAGTATATTGAATGCATGTAGCTCTACATGGAAATCAACAAGTATATTGAATGCATGCAGCTCTATATGGAAATCAACAAGTTTATTGAATGTATGTAGCTCTATATGGAAATCAACAAGTATATTGAATGCATGTAGCTCTATATGGAAATCAACAAGTATATTGAATGTATGTAGCTCTATATGGAAATCACCAAGTATATTGAATGCATGCAGCTCTATATGGAAATCAACAAGTATATTGAATGCATGTAGCTCTATATGGAAATCAACAAGTATATTGAATGCATGCAGCTCTATATGGAAATCAACAAGTATATTGAATGCATGCAGCTCTATATGGAAATCAACAAGTATATTGAATGCATGCAGCTCTATATGGAAATCAACAAGTATATTGAATGCATGCAGCTCTATATGGAAATCAACAAGTATATTGAATGCATGTAGCTCTATATGGAAATCAACAAGTATATTGAATGCATGCAGCTCTATATGGAAATCAACAAGTATATTGAATGCATGCAGCTCTATATGGAAATCAACAAGTATATTGAATGTATGTAGCTCTATATGGAAATCAACAAGTATATTGAATGCATGCAGCTCTATATGGAAATCAACAAGTATATTGAATGCATGTAGCTCTATATGGAAATCAACAAGTATATTGAATGCATGCAGCTCTATATGGAAATCAACAAGTATATTGAATGCGTGCAGCTCTATATGGAAATCACCAAGTATATTGAATGCATGCAGCTCTATATGGAAATCAACAAGTATATTGAATGCATGTACATTGTAGCTCTATATGGAAATCAACAAGTATATTGAATGCATGTACATGTAGCTCTATATGGAAATGAACAAGTATATTGAATGTATGCAGCTCTATATGGAAATGAACAAGTATATTGAATGTATGCAGCTCTATATGGAAATGAACAAGTATATTGAATGTATGCAGCTCTATATGGAAATCAACAAGTTTATTGAATGTATGTAGCTCTATATGGAAATGAACAAGTATATTGAATGCATGCAGCTCTATATGGAAATGAACAAGTATATTGAATGTATGCAGCTCTATATGGAAATCAACAAGTTTATTGAATGTATGTAGCTCTATATGGAAATGAACAAGTATATTGAATGCATGCAGCTCTATATGGAAATGAACAAGTATATTGAATGTATGCAGCTCTATATGGAAATCAACAAGTTTATTGAATGTATGTAGCTCTATATGGAAATGAACAAGTATATTGAATGCATGCAGCTCTATATGGAAATGAACAAGTATATTGAATGTATGCAGCTCTATATGGAAATCAACAAGTATATTGAATGTATGCAGCTCTATATGGAAATCAACAAGTTTATTGAATGTATGTAGCTCTATATGGAAATCAACAAGTATATTGAATGTATGTAGCTCTATATGGAAATCAACAAGTATATTGAATGCATGTAGCTCTATATGGAAATCAACAAGTATATTGAATGCATGCAGCTCTGTATGGAAATGAACAAGTATATTGAATGTATGCAGCTCTATATGGAAATCAACAAGTATATTGAATGCATGTAGCTCTACATGGAAATCAACAAGTATATTGAATGCATGCAGCTCTGTATGGAAATGAACAAGTATATTGAATGTATGCAGCTCTATATGGAAATCAACAAGTATATTGAATGCATGCAGCTCTATATGGAAATCAACAAGTATATTGAATGTATGCAGCTCTATATGGAAATCAACAAGTATATTGAATGCATGCAGCTCTATATGGAAATCAACATGTATATTGAATGTATGCAGCTCTATGTGGAAATCAACAAGTATATTGAATGCATGCAGTGCTATATGGAAATCAACAAGTTTATTGAATGCATGTACATGTAGCTCTATATGGAAATGAACAAGTATATTGAATGTATGCAGCTCTATATGGAAATCAACAAGTATATTGAATGCATGTAGCTCTATATGGAAATCAACAAGTATATTGAATGTATGCAGCTCTATATGGAAATCAACAAGTATATTGAATGCATGCAGCTCTATATGGAAATCACCAAGTATATTGAATGCATGTAGCTCTATATGGAAATCAACATGTATATTGAATGCATGCAGCTCTATATGGAAATCACCAAGTATATCGAATACATGTAGCCCTATATGGAAATCAACAAGTATATTGAATGTATGTAGCTCTATATGGAAATCAACATGTATATTGAATGCGTGCAGCTCTATATGGAAATCAACAAGTATATTGAATGTATGCAGCTCTATATGGAAATCAACAAGTATATTGAATGTATGCAGCTCTATATGGAAATCAACAAGTATATTGAATGTATGCAGCTCTATATGGAAATCACCCTTTAAGATAAGTTCTGGTGTGATTGTGTAATATTTTTTTTAATAAATTTTAATTTCTCCTTGGGAGACAAGCCTTATGTTAAACACCTTAAATATATGTTTTAAATAATATATCTGAAATATCGAAATATATATATTTGAGTCCATGAACATTCATTCTCACATATCTAAAATGATTGTATATATGTATATAAAAAGGCCAAAAAAAGAGAGAGAATTGTTTCTGGTGAGAGTGCGCATCACTTAAATACCCTCACGTCTGTCTTTTTTTTGTGTGTTTGTCCAGCCCATGCAGTCTGCTGATCTGAGGGGAAACACTTCAGTGAAGACAACTGCAGAGTCAATCATGAACAAGCACACACATTTGCTCTAAAATACTGAATAAAAAGAAAAGTAACTGCCATAAATAGTAGATAGAGTAACTGGTTTGTTGAGAGCAAAAATTGTGTCATCGCACCACTTTAGACAAAATGTTCTGACCAGAAACAATTCTTCCTTTTTTTGGCCTAATACTCTCAGATGATTTTGCAGAATAGCTATGAATTTGACAATCTGTCCTTGATGACCACATACTATGTACATGTAAGGTCAAACTAAACTCTTACAATGTATTTCATATAGTACTTATGGGTACAATTACATCTATACATGTGTATGTATCATATTGCTGATTACAACAAATACCAGATTTTCTTTTTACAAGTTAAAGTATGGCTTTCATTCAATCAAATTTTGCTAGATTCATGATGTAGCCCTTTTGTGTCACCTTTATGCCAAGTCTGAATGACATTTAAGCTATGTACTTGGCAGAAATACTGGTAATGCATTGACATATGGAAACCATTCCTACATGAAAGACAATATTGACTTGTCCGTCTCTACAATGCTTTTATGGTATTTGGTTCATGGAAAGTTTGACATAACTTGTCTACCAACGATATCACGTTACACAATCTAAATTTAAACAGTGTCATGTAAATTGAACTTCTGCAATGTTTCAAATAATACTACATCCTGTAGTCAATTGTAAAAAAGTTGCAAAGTCTGCCGAGAAAATTGGGCACTACAAAATTTGTCAGATAGAGATGGGTACAAACTGATAAAATAATAACAAAGTGGGTGAACGTGCTTGCATACTCACACAGCTGTGGTTGAACAGTGTAAGGGGTAGACCATTCGATATCCTGGGGGTGGGGGGCTTGGAAGATTGGTGGAGAGTCATTATTTTTTTTCCCACCTGCTTGCCTGAGAATTTTTTTTTTCTCCTTCGCCTATGCTGGCAACTTATTTTTTTCTTTGCTTCTTTGAGATATCCAGATTTTTTTTTATGTCAATGTTGAACACCTACATCTGTTGCCACAATTTTCTGTTTGGTTTTCGCACAGGGTAATAAAGTAAAAAGATGCTGTTCTATCACACACAGATTATATTTAGAAAACTACATATTTCATACATGTTTGATTTTCAATTAAATAAACATCATTGATAGTTTTATGCCATGGTATGATGACACACTGAAAATACAAATCGGAAACTTGATTGGTGAGCTCAGACATTCAGATAGACCGGTCAGTTTCTCCAGCTTGGGGGGATGGGGGGGGGGGGGGTCAGTATTTTTTCCATTGGGCAAACAAAAAGTCATTGACCTCCATGAATAAAGTTTCATAGCATCTGACAGTAAGCTGTAGAGGGAAGAGCTTTGAGACTGGGATATGGCCACTTCTTGTGTGAGTGTGTGTGAATGGGGGGGGGGGGGTCTAGGGGGTCTCCCCCTAGAAGCCCTGGAGGAATTTTACTTCTAAAGGCAATGTTTAGGCTATTCACAGACACTTTCAGACAATAATTTAAAAACTTTACAAGACAGCTCTAACATGTAACACTAAGAGGTGGAGGAAAGAACTTTGATTTGAGACTGGAACATGTCTACCTCTTATGGGGGGGGGGGGAGGGTCCTAGAGGGTCTCCCCTCAAAGCTTTTCAATTTTTTTACCAATTTTGGTGAATCTTATAGTTGGTTTGCCAGATCTGCTGTTTTTTGTTTCTATTTAGGCAACTTATAGGTTATTCATAGCCTCTGAGATATATATTGCCAAGCATCGAAAAGCTAAAGTAAATATCACTTTTTAAATAAGTTTTTCATGTTATAAAAGTGGGCCTGTAACATTGGTATAGTGGCATTGATATTGCATGTATAGTAAAGTTACTGATGTGTTACAGCACTTTAGGTATACCTATAGTGTACAATAGAAACTTGAATTTGAGTTGTGGTGTTGATACATGTAGTGTCTGAAATAGGAAGTATACATGTATTATCCCTTCTGACAAATTCATACTGAAGAGACTAGAACAATTTAGATTAAGTTCTTTTATAAACTATCTAATAGTATGAAGATTACCATTACAAAACCTTCAAGTTCACTTTTGCCCCAAAGTGCAAGATAAGTGAAGCACTGATTGTGAAACAGCCAAACACTTGCATGGCATGTTCTGTAACTAGTGTGGTAGCTAGGTAAGCCTAATACATGTATTACAAATGTATATGTATAATTTTATGTATAGTTATGTTTGAACCCTTACATGAAGTAATATTTAAACCATTTATGAAAGAAACAGAGACAAGAACAAATATATATATGTACCACAGGCTAACGAAACTGACTGGTCCCTGACATGTGTTTGAAACTGTTTGTCATGATTTGACAAGTGTCCTGGTTGGAGAGGTACGAGCAGGTTGAACAGTATACTCGAACCTGTGCATCATTTCCCTGCCAAGAAATGTTTTTTCTAGCAGCAGTGGTCCATCTTTTTTTTCCATCACCCACTCATATCCGGATTTTTTTTAAGCAAATCCATTTGGCATTTTTTTCCCCAAAATCTTCCAAGGCGCCCCCCCCCCCCAGGATATCAAATGGTCCACCCCTAAAACATACATGTGTATGTCACAGCTGTGTGGTATTACTATTAGTGTCACAGTATAAGGATAACAACATGTTGAAACATGTATGTATGAATTCAATCTATCAATATTGTGACATGAAAATTAAGCTTATCAAATTATGATAGTATTGAATTCAACAATTCCATAACATGTCTTGCAAAGTTTACAGCAAAACTTGTCAAATTATGATAGTAATGAATTCAATGATTCCCAAAACATGTCTTGCAAAGTTTACAGCAAAACTTATCAAATTATGATAGTATTGAATTCAATGATTTACTAACATTCTTTGCAAACTTTTACCAATATCAAATTTTACAGTTCATGCATACTCATCTCCATACCAGTGTGCCCTCTAATGATAACCAAATTTTGTTGTGAGTCAAATGAGAAAAAAATGGCATTTCTTGCAAGTCACCACATAGTAAGAGATAGGGGAACAACACATTTTGATGCGTTACTAGAAATTGTGTGCATCAGTGGAGCGTCAAATTGACTTAAAGGACACACTGATGTATATGTACATGTATACTAATCTATATCATACAAATACATCTACACTGTAATAACCAGTAAGTATGAAAAGCATTCATTTTTCTACAACTGCTGACATCAGACCGTGGACAAATGGAAACTTATTGATAAAATGACACTCATATAATTTATGCTTTAAGATAATTGTTCTTTTTTTTTGGGAATGGGTGGGTTAAAAGACAACACTAGAAGATATATGCTATGAGTTGGAATGTCTATTGTACAGTGCAGGTAAGATATATGCTATGAGTTGGAATGTCTATTGTACAGTGCAGGTAAGATATATGCTATGTCTATTGTACAGTGCAGGTAAGATATATGCTATGTCTATTGTACAGTACAGGTATTAAAGATATATGCTATGTCTATTGTACAGTACAGGTAAGATATATGCTATGTCTATTGTACAGTACAGGTAAGATATATGCTATGTCTATTGTACAGTACAGGTAAGATATATGCTATGTCTATTGTACAGTACAGGTAAGATATATGCTATGTCTATTGTACAGTACAGGTAAGATATATGCTATGTCTATTGTACAGTACAGGTAAGATATATGCTATGTCTATTGTACAGTACAGGTAAGATATATGCTATGTCTATTGTACAGTACAGGTAAGATATATGCTATGTCTATTGTACAGTACAGGTAAGATATATGCTATGTCTATTGTACAGTACAGGTAAGATATATGCTATGTCTATTGTACAGTACAGGTAAGATATATGCTATGTCTATTGTACAGTACAGGTAAGATATATGCTATGTCTATTGTACAGTACAGGTAAGATATATGCTATGTCTATTGTACAGTACAGGTAAGATATATGCTATGTCTATTGTACAGTACAGGTAAGATATATGCTATGTCTATTGTACAGTACAGGTAAGATATATGCTATGTCTATTGTACAGTACAGGTATGGCAACTATGCATGCATACACAAACACTAATATGGAGACAAGTGTGTTAGCCCAGAGTAGTCAATGGGTAAAATCTGACGTCACAACACAATATTTTACAATCTACACTGACTTCCCATCACAATTGTCCAAGATTTCCAAAACTGTATACAATAGAAGCACATACATACATGTACATTTAGATATATGTGTGTGTGTGTGTGTGTGTGTGTGTGTGTGTGTGTGTGTGTGTGTGTGTGTGTGTGTGCAAACACATCAACACACAGACAGACACACATACAACATGTACAATACATGTACACAGTGAATTATTTTCCAACTGGTCAACAGCATTGTTAACCCTGATAGCCAAGTCTTTGAACTGCAGTGTCACAAACAGACAGAGAGACAGACAGAGAGACAGAGACAGAGAGATGGACAGACAGACAGACAGACAGACAGACAGACAGACAGACAGACAGACACACACACACACACACACACACACACACACACACACACACACACACACACACACACACACACACACACACACACACACACACACACACACAGTTTGTCTACCAGTAGTTAAATTTATTCTACTCTGTAAATCTAATATTTGACAAACATCTCATAAACGAATTACTTGCTACTTCCTTGAAGTTTGTTGTGACTGCAATAAACTTTTATGATGGCAGCTTTTACCATTCTAGTATTTCAAAAGAGATTCTTTTACATGTATTTATGTATCAGTTTCACTTCACACTGCACAATGTATGTAGATCAAACATAGAAACTACATTTACTACTATTACCTATTCAAGCTACAATACAGAGGATGTTATAGATCAATATATAATTTTAGACACTGCAAACAGCTTTCATCGATTCAAACACCAGCCATTGGCCATCTGGACAATTATTAGTTTTTGTACATCCAACTTTTAAAAATATTCTGCCATTAAACATGCTCAGGTAGACACATCTGTGTGCAAGTATGTGTTTTGTATATTTAGTGTCCTATTCACTGCTGTTGTGTTTTATACATGCAGTGTCCTATTCACTGCTGTTGTGTTTTGTACATGCAGTGTAATATTCACTGCTGTTGTGTTTTGTACATGTAGTGTCCTATTCACTGCTGTTGTGTTTTGTACATGTAGTGTCCTATTCACTGCTGTTGTGTTTTGTACATGTAGTGTCCTATTCACTGCTGTTGTGTTTTGTACATGTAGTGTCCTATTCACTGCTGTTGTGTTTTGTACATGCAGTGTAATATTCACTGCTGTTGTGTTTTGTACATGTAGTGTCCTATTCACTGCTGTTGTGTTTTGTACATGTAGTGTCCTATTCACTGCTGTTGTGTTTTGTACATGTAGTGTCCTATTCACTGCTGTTGTGTTTTGTACATGTAGTGTCCTATTCACTGCTGTTGTGTTTTATACATGTAGTGTCCTATTCACTGCTGTTGTGTTTTGTACATGTAGTGTCCTATTCACTGCTGTTGTGTTTTATACATGTAGTGTCCTATTCACTGCTGTTGTGTTTTATACATGTAGTGTCCTATTCACTGCTGTTGTGTTTTGTACATGTAGTGTCCTATTCACTGCTGTTGTGTTTTGTACATGTAGTGTCCTATTCACTGCTGTTGTGTTTTGTACATGTAGTGTCCTATTCACTGCTGTTGTGTTTTATACATGTAGTGTCCTATTCTGTTGTGTTTTATACATGTAGTGTCCTATTCACTGCTGTTGTGTTTTGTACATGTAGTGTCCTATTCACTGCTGTTGTGCTTTATACATGTAGTGTCCTATTCTGTTGTGTTTTGTACATGTAGTGTCCTATTCACTGCTGTTGTGTTTTATACATGTAGTGTCCTATTCTGTTGTGTTTTGTACATGTAGTGTCCTATTCACTGCTGTTGTGTTTTGTACATGTAGTGTCCTATTCTGTTGTGTTTTGTACATGTAGTGTCCTATTCACTGCTGTTGTGTTTTGTACATGTAGTGTCCTATTCACTGCTGTTGTGTTTTGTACATGTAGTGTCCTATTCACTGCTGTTGTGTTTTATACATGTAGTGTCCTATTCTGTTGTGTTTTATACATGTAGTGTCCTATTCACTGCTGTTGTGTTTTATACATGCAGTGTCCTATTCACTGCTGTTGTGTTTTGTACATGCAGTGTCCTATTCACTGCTGTTGTGTTTTGTACATGTAGTGTCCTATTCTGTTGTGTTTTATACATGTAGTGTCCTATTTTGTTGTGTTTTGTACATGTAGTGTCCTATTCACTGCTGTTGTGTTTTATACATGTAGTGTCCTATTCTGTTGTGTTTTATACATGTAGTGTCCTATTCACTGCTGTTGTGTTTTATACATGTAGTGTCCTATTCTGTTGTGTTTTATACATGTAGTGTCCTATTCACTGCTGTTGTGTTTTATACATGCAGTGTCCTATTCACTGCTGTTGTGTTTTGTACATGCAGTGTCCTATTCACTGCTGTTGTGTTTTGTACATGTAGTGTCCTATTCACTGCTGTTGTGTTTTGTACATGTAGTGTCCTATTCACTGCTGTTGTGTTTTGTACATGTAGTGTCCTATTCACTGCTGTTGTGTTTTGTACATGCAGTGTCCTATTCACTGCTGTTGTGTTTTGTACATGTAGTGTCCTATTCACTGCTGTTGTGTTTTGTACATGTAGTGTCCTATTTTGTTGTGTTTTGTACATGTAGTGTCCTATTCACTGCTGTTGTGTTTTGTACATGTAATGTCCTATTCACTGCTGTTGTGTTTTGTACATGTAGTGTCCTATTCACTGCTGTTGTGTTTTATACATGTAGTGTCCTATTCTGTTGTGTTTTGTACATGTAGTGTCCTATTCTGTTGTGTTTTATACATGTAGTGTCCTATTCTGTTGTGTTTTGTACATGTAGTGTCCTATTCACTGCTGTTGTGTTTTATACATGTAGTGTCCTATTCTGTTGTGTTTTGTACATGTAGTGTCCTATTCTGTTGTGTTTTATACATGTAGTGTCCTATTCTGTTGTGTTTTATACATGTAGTGTCCTATTCACTGCTGTTGTGTTTTGTACATGTAGTGTCCTATTCTGTTGTGTTTTGTACATGTAGTGTCCTATTCACTGCTGTTGTGTTTTATACATGTAGTGTCCTATTCTGTTGTGTTTTGTACATGTAGTGTCCTATTCACTGCTGTTGTGTTTTGTACATGTAGTGTCCTATTCACTGTTGTTGTGTTTTATACATGTAGTGTCCTATTCTGTTGTGTTTTGTACATGTAGTGTCCTATTCACTGCTGTTGTGTTTTGTACATGTAGTGTCCTATTCACTGCTGTTGTGTTTTATACATGTAGTGTCCTATTCTGTTGTGTTTTGTACATGTAGTGTCCTATTCACTGCTGTTGTGTTTTGTACATGTAGTGTCCTATTCACTGCTGTTGTGTTTTGTACATGTAGTGTCCTATTCACTGCTGTTGTGTTTTGTACATGTAGTGTCCTATTCTGTTGTGTTTTGTACATGTAGTGTCCTATTCACTGCTGTTGTGTTTTGTACATGTAGTGTCCTATTCACTGCTGTTGTGTTTTGTACATGTAGTGTCCTATTCACTGCTGTTGTGTTTTGTACATGTAGTGTCCTATTCTGTTGTGTTTTGTACATGTAGTGTCCTATTCACTGCTGTTGTGTTTTGTACATGTAGTGTCCTATTTTGTTGTGTTTTGTACATGTAGTGTCCTATTCACTGCTGTTGTGTTTTGTACATGTAGTGTCCTATTCACTGCTGTTGTGTTTTATACATGTAGTGTCCTATTCACTGCTGTTGTGTTTTGTACATGTAGTGTCCTATTCTGTTGTGTTTTATACATGTAGTGTCATATTCACTGCTGTTGTGTTTTGTACATGTAGTGTCCTATTCTGTTGTGTTTTGTACATGTAGTGTCCTATTCACTGCTGTTGTGTTTTGTACATGTAGTGTCCTATTCACTGCTGTTGTGTTTTGTACATGCAGTGTCCTATTCACTGCTGTTGTGTTTTGTACATGCAGTGTCCTATTCACTGCTGTTGTGTTTTGTACATGTAGTGTCCTATTCACTGCTGTTGTGTTTTGTACATGTAGTGTCCTATTCACTGCTGTTGTGTTTTGTACATGTAGTGTCCTATTCACTGCTGTTGTGTTTTGTACATGCAGTGTCCTATTCACTGCTGTTGTGTTTTGTACATGTAGTGTCCTATTCACTTTTGATGTGTTTTGTACATGTAGTGTCCTATTCACTTTTGATGTGTTTTGTACATGTAGTGTCCTATTCTGTTGTGTTTTGTACATGCAGTGTCCTATTCACTGCTGTTGTGTTTTATACATGTAGTGTCCTATTCACTGCTGTTGTGTTTTGTACATGTAGTGTCCTATTCACTTTTGATGTGTTTTGTACATGTAGTGTCCTATTCACTGCTGTTGTGTTTTATACATGTAGTGTCCTATTCACTGCTGTTGTGTTTTGTACATGCAGTGTCCTATTCTGTTGTGTTTTGTACATGTAGTGTCCTATTCTGTTGTGTTTTGTACATGTAGTGTCCTATTCACTGCTGTTGTGTTTTGTACATGTAGTGTCCTATTCTGTTGTGTTTTGTACATGTAGTGTCCTATTCACTGCTGTTGTGTTTTGTACATGTAGTGTCCTATTCACTGCTGTTGTGTTTTGTACATGCAGTGTCCTATTCACTGCTGTTGTGTTATGTACTGTGGTTGAGTTTTCTAATGTGATAGATTGATATCTGCTGGTATCCTGATGTCTGAAAATGTACAATATCTATAAAACATACTGGTACGTATGTAACTTTCTTTGCATCTATATACATAGTGTACCAAGTAGAATAGTACACATAACTTTCTGTATTAGAAATTGTACCATGTAGTTTAATGGTATAAATATTTGAACTGTCAGTATTTCTTTTCTTTTGACATCATAATTATCTGATTGTTTGATCAGCAATCATTTTCATTTTTAAGTCAATTTTTTCTCAAGTCAGTCATATCAACTTACTTCTGAGTACCGGTATATATACCAAATGGTTCAAATGTTTGTTCTGGTCTTCGATAGGCATTCTACATGCTTATCAACAGCTGTCATTTTGAAGTATGAACACTACATATTTCATAATTGTAATTTAGTACTTTGGACGTACATTGTACATGTAGACAGTGGGGTCGGATTTAAGATTTAAATGAATGTAAGTTTTATAGTAGCAGTGCTAATATCAATACAAGGGTTCCCTACAATTTTATCATGTTTATGGTCTTTGAATACAAGTTGAAATTCATTAACATATAATTCTAACTGACTTTTCTAGGAAGAAACTGAGTACCATACATGTATGTGGTACATGTGAGATGACATCATTCTAGATTACCAGTGTTGTCTCCCCTTGCACAAGATCACAATAATGGTCAAGATCATCAAACAACTAGCCTACTTTATAAGTACTTGTACACTTGAGGGACTAAGGCTACTACACTATTTCAGATATCCTAACTGCCATTTTGATTTTTGGAATTGAACAAATTAAAATAGACATTGTAGCTCAACTGTACAGTTTTTAAAATTGTTTATCCACCTGCTGATCCATACCAGGTATACATTTAGGTGAATGATTACCCAGTTTCCTATCCAGCCCTGTTGTTATCTTTGCAATATATGCAATCATTTGGCTGTTGCTATGGGTGTGGTCATGTTGCTAGACATATTTACATATTTTTTTTGGATGTTCGTTTATTTCTCTATGAATACTTGATGTTATGTTTGTGAAATACATAATTGTTTGGTTGTTGCTAAGGGTGTGGTCATGGTTGCTAGGGCCGATTGTGTCAACATGTTTTGAACAAAACTTGCAGAATATTATTTCTAGAAATATCTCAGCAAGTTTCAGTCTCATTGACAAGTGCTTTTTGAAATATAATTTTTTGACCAAATTGCACATTTTTACAACTAATTTGAATATCACGGATGAGATCATTATTATATATGCTTAAATCTCTTCATCTATACACCCCAGATGCATCCCTATGAAATCTCAGCCCAATTTGCTAAGCAGTTTTGGAATTAAAGATGTTTGACCAAAAAGAAAATTGTTAAGCCCTAATTTGCAGATTCAGAATTTCAGACCAATCTGTCCAGTAGACCAAAAATGACACCACACCATGCCATTAGCACTACTGAACCTTATCAGTTCAGTTGTGTTAAAAATGGCAGTTAGGATAGCTGGAATAGTGTAGTAGTATTAGTCATTTGTATTGAGTCTATAGGTAGGCTATTAGCCTAAGGACAGTGAGGATTAATATTTACAATGTAACTATTCAACTTTAAGCTGTATTTATTGTATCTCTACATGAAACACTGGACAGAGTGAAATGAAACTAATTTTCTTTTTATTTGGAACTAAACTTAAATTGCCTTCATACATAGCTTTAGACTATTCATATGCTATACTCACAATGTTACATACAAGAATAAAAAAAATGCCAATAATTCAAGTCATAATAATTATATATTCATCTTGGAGTTTTAATAATTTTTTTTATTTTAATCACATTGTTATACAGTTTGTTTGTTTGTCAAACAACGACAGGAAAATAAGAAATACAAATGACTGTCCATATAGATATTACAATTCTATTAATGTCAACCGATATCATTTCAACCACCTGTTGTACAGTTGTTTATTTGTAATACTTAACGGTAAATATACAATGTGTCTCAGAATTAAACTCTTTAGAGTTAGGCTGTTACTTTGTTTAAGAAACTTCCAACCTAAAATTAATTTTAAAAATCTGGGGTTACTATACTCATTTTTAATTAGAGGTCAAAGTGATATCAAATTTTAAAATGTAGTTATTTTACAATCCAATATCACAGCCAGAACTCTATACGAAATGTAAGGATTGACATATTTTCTTGAAAACATTATCTATAGTGAACCCCAAAATATCTTTAATTATTTCAAATTGACCTAATGCAAAGTTTGGAGAAAATTGAATTAACCATACAGGCATCGCTTGATACAAATTAGCCAACACATTGAAAATATTATACCTTGATAGTAAATGTACAAATATACTGTTCGAAAGTATGGGAAACTGACTTGAAATGTTGAAAATTAGAAACAGTAAAAGGTTGTGCTAACATTTTTTCCTGGATTTCTTCCTTGTTTGGGAGTGGCTTTCTCTGTATTGTTTGCATACTACTTAGTATCAAATAACTCTACCCTCTATTGTGAGTCACAAGAAAAATGTATAAAGTAGCCTTGATGTGGTGTTGTGGGGAGTTACAACTTTCTAGGATATCACATACACATCACAACACTGTAACCCAAAAGTCAAAGTGGGCAACGGCAGTAAATCATGTCAGAAGGCCATACAATTAAATGTATATTGAACTCAGAAGGCTTTACTAAATGCAGAGGTATATCAAACTGCTGGTCCATAATGTTGAGGAGAAATGTGGACTATGGAAAATATCCAACTGTGTAACCCAAAATACTGCAACAACAGCAGTGTATGTGTAACTACCAGCAGGATAGGTAAATTAAACGCTGCTGTTCCTAAATATTGAGAAGTAATGTCACACAATGGTTAAATGTATTACATTTGGCATGAGAGTATTGATAGTGGTTTTAGGCAAATGTATCAATGCATCTTAGGATACTGTACATGTATGTTGCAAAATATTGAGGAGAAATATGGAAAGGTCAAATTCTTTACACATGGAAAAAAGTAAGGATATCATCATTTTTTCCCTATGTTATTGTAAGTTTGTTTGAAAACCTATTTATATTGATAGCGTTCTCTATTGTATACTTATTACCATCTTCACTAATCAACACAACCATTTTACCTTCATTTACATTAAAATGTACAAGATTCAATGCCATGATTTTTTTTCAGTCTCAAAAATATTATCTACTCAGTTGTGCATCATGTCTCTACTACTGATTTTGGCAATTTGTTGGATCAATGTATGACAACACATTTATTCATTATGTATACAGCAAACTAAATATCAAATAAAAAGATGACAGATGCTTGCCATGTAATTAAATAATTACAAAAAAAAGCTTGAAACTCAAACTCTTACATGTATCTAAATGGAGTCAGGGAGAAATTTGATGAAAGTGATGTCATACAACATAAAACATATACATTTGTCTGTCTGTCTTACAAACACTATGACAAACAAATAGCTATTAACTAAATCAACATATCACATCTAGTTTGTTTCATAACTCTATTCATACACTGTGATAGGATTACATATTGTTATATTGTGGCACCTTGGTACCATATCACAGCATATTATTCTCAGTCAATCACCTTTCCATACACTAAATAAATGACCTCAATGTCACTTTGAAACTGCATTAATTCCACTACAGTTTATTTTGTGGTCTAGTCTTCCTGACCAATCTATAGTAACAATATTTTATTTCAAAGTCTTTCTACAATTTCACCTTCAGATTTAAGGATTCACATTTAGGTGTAAAAGACACTGGTCCTTTGACTCCACTGATATACTAATTTGGTGAACTCCTGATTGGAACTGAATCCTTTATCTGATCATTTCAAGTTGTCCTGCAAAATGTACTTCTGCCCTCGAAATTACTTCAAAATGTTACTTGTACCTGTATTCATGTCATTGGTTTATAGAAAATTAGAATAGGAAGGGTGATTCTCCATAACCACTGACCCCTGACACTTTAGATTAATTTGTAATTTGTGGCACCTGATAATTTTAGAGGACACCCATTGTGTTTTTTGCTGAGGGTGGTAAGTAGATAAAATCTACCAGGATTCCTCAGTCACTTTGCGAGGGTTCTGAAACAAAGTTTGGGTAAATTAATTGTATGGGGAAACTCAATCTGATTGACGTCTGATGTAGAATACACATCATTATTTTTTGGGGGCTGTTACGTTTACTGTCGTTTGTTCTTTTGTGAGTGCTTGTTACATACATCTGACACAACACCATAGGTTTTCCCAAACCTAATCTCGTAATTACGAGTAGCCAACCTGAATCCGTCTTACAATATAACATTCAACATTTGAAATTGAAAGAAAGAGAGCGACCAAAAAATAACATTGTATCAAGTGTATTGTTTGGATACATATCTATACCTGACAATTTGTGTGAATTGTTAGCTTGTAAGGGTTTGGCAATAGAAATTTAAATTCCAACACTGTAAACCATTTTTATTTGAATGTCAAAATTATTTAGCTAATAGTAATAGACTCAAGTGTAGCATTCAGATGCTGATAATACTTTAATTTCAGTGTTTGCTTTTGCCAATGACTGGAAAATGACCCATACTAATCTTTTGACCATCCCTGATTTGGGAGTCTGTATCAAGACTATGTGTGTATTATTTTCTGTGACCTAATCATGAGGCTCAAGTGAAACTGGGAGATAGGATTACAACACACATGGCCTCCTATTTCGTTTTCCTTACTCACTTAAATTTCCATGTATCACAAGGTATGTCCTTGGTTACCTACTAGCCAAATCAAAGCAGCAATTTCAGAAACCATCAGTCAGCCATAAAGTAGTTATTGGTCACTTGGGATTATTTACATCACAAATATAGAAAACATGCTGTCCTATTCACCTCGATATTGTAGTAGTCAATGTATTACTATACACATACCAGATTCTGCAGAATTTAGACTGATATTTACTATATATGGAATATGGATGGTTGAATTTGAAAATGTATGAAATTAAGGTGGAAATCAAATGATATTAAATCTTAGTGTTTGTTATTATCTGATGGTAATAGTAAATCACAAACTTTGTAAGATTATTTCTCAGGTAATTTTGAGTACACAGTTAAGATGTACTTCTCTCTAGCCTCAGCATGAACAGATGAGGACTCCACTACAAAAGCACCCTGTTACATTTTGTAATGAGGTGCTAATATAGTGTTAATATATAGCCTTATAGGGTAAATTATTTTGTCAGTACATAACAATAGCAAACAGTAATATCTAGAAGTTGGAGTCGCATTCAAGGTAATCACACATTAATTATTGTCTGATGTTTATGCGATAAACAAGGGATATTAAATTCCCATAGCAAATATAAAATTCCCAGAAAATAAAACTGATTTTTCAACCAATATCTGTACTGGGTGGGGTTAGTTGTTTATGTTATGTAATAGTATTTATTGAGGTATCGACAGACGAGGATCACCTTGAGATACGAACCGTTCCGGTTTCAACCATGAATCCATGATGGTTCAACCGTACTCTCCGTGCTTACCACAGTGATGCGTTTACTATGAATAGACCAAGCAAACAAACTCTGGTTTAATCCATATCGTAACTCGACAGTCGACAAGAAAGGTTTCGATTTTGGTGATTGGTGTGATCAGGATCACTGCATACATACGTACCTATGCTATGATTCGGGATTCCACATGATCTTTGAAATCTGCCACCGTGACCTCATGTTTCAAATTTGGTGATTAGCTTTACAGAAACCAGTAATACATATTACAAAAAAATGTCTCTTTAGTGATTTATTTTAGAAAATAACGTACGAAGCGTGACTATAACTAGTAATGTTGTTAATTCATCAGGAGACATCTGTGTAAATATTGTTGATTGTTGTTGTTTGCCCACAAACTCGAATCCATAAAAAAACGTTTGAAACCTTTGCGGTTATATCTTGTCTAAAAATGTATCTTTCAACATTAAGGATCGTGGTAAGACGTACCTTTTACTACTGTATGGATCCGGTGGATAGTTATCCCAGCTTCTGTTTGACGCCGTGAACTTCACCGTTCATGAAACTGTACACGACGTGTAAACCAGGAAGTTGCTTCACCGGGTATAGAAAACTGTATAGAGGGCGCTCTACCACCGATCTAGCTTGGACTTCTGTCCAATCAAAAACTTTTGTATATCATTGAATAAATAGAGATAACGCCCATTCGAAGAAATGTGAATAAGTATCCGGCTCTATAACTCACTCACCGGGACCGAAGAGATTTCCCCCAGTAAACTTTACCCACTTTCGCATTCGTCAAATGTTACTCGGTCATAACTACAACTACAACTTCGAGTTCAAGCGCATACAGGTAGGGCCAAATGCTAGTATTAGTAATATACAATGTAATAGACCTACAGAATTTAACATTCTATTTCTAAATATTCATTTCACCGACAACACATGTTTTGCCAACGTTTCACTTTATCATACGATTTCACTTTCTATCAGTCATCTGACAAGACACACTTTTGTATTTATTGTATTTCTATAAAGAGTGTATATTGTAAGTTCAGATGATAAACAGCCTCTTGCGAAATTCCTTTCTGATACGTGTACATTTTGACAGATCTCTCCAGTAGCTAGCTACATGAGTATTTTAATGTGACATTTGTCTATATATCTATACCATGCTTTTCATATGTTATAAGTAGTAAAGCATGTTATGTGTGTATCCGCGAATGGGTTTATTGCAACAACCTTGATCGGAACCTTGCTAGAAGCTTACGGCACCTGAGACAGCTAACTTGAAATCCCAAACTATAGCTATAATCCAAACCTGTTGATTCAACAATCATATTTTACGTTCATATAGCCCTATGATCCGATTTTATTTTTTGTGCAATTGCCGACTAGTATTGACTGACTCAAGATGACCTTCGCCCCCTAGTGTTTGATGTTGAACTGCGAGTGTGATTCAGACTGTACGTCATGCATATGGTATTCTGTATGATTTACCTGCTGACCGTGACGTCATACATGTAACACAGACAAGGAAAAAACAAATGTCAACTCGGAAGTTGCTATGCTCAACACAACGTTGACATACTCGTCAAAAATTGCATGCTAGATCGTGAAATCTGAAATTTCAGCAACGACTCAGTATTTTTAATAACTGTCTGATGAAATGACTGATTGATTGATTGATTGATTGATTGATTGATTGATTGATTGATTGATTGATTGATTGATTGATTGATTGATTGATTGATTGATTGATTGATTGATTGATTGATTGATTGATTGAATGAATGATTGGTTGATTGATTGATTGATTGATTGATTGATTGATTGATTGATTGATTGATTGATTAAGTCACTCATTCATTCATTCATTCATTTATCCATCCATCCATCCATTCATTCATTCATTCATTCATTCATTCATTCATTCATTCATTCATTCATTCATTCATTCACTCATTCATTCATTCATTCATAACGATGAGTCACGCTAGCTTTGAAAATATCCGCTGCGAGGCGGACTCTGTTGTAATTGTCAAAGTCGGTACACCATGCCATTTTTCTGTTACTATTTTGTCAATTTTGTAATTTCAAAGACCTACTACATCACTGTAATTTCACTGTACGTCTGGGTTAGCAGTAGTCCTGCTTACAGACGGTGCACGAGTCTATATTACTGACTTGACTCTAAGGAGTTAGGAGGGACAGAATCGAGTCCCGGATTACTCCGTATGCAAGCAGGACTAGGTTAGCAGCAATACTTGTAACGTATTTGGTTGTTTGCTTGTGTTCGTTTTATGTTTTTTGTTTGTTTGTTTGTTTGTTTGTTTGGTTGGTTGTTTGTTTGTTTGTCTGTTTGTTTGTTTGTTTGTTTGTATGTTTGTTTGTTTGTTTTATGCTAGTTTGTTTTGTTTTGTTGGTGGTGGTTTTTGGGGGTTTTTAAGGGTGGGGTGGGGTTGTTTTGGGATTGTTTTATTTTTGTTTTAAATTGACTTTAAAAAGGCCTCTCATGTTTGCGGGCAACACCCCGGAACGACAAAAATCTCTATGGTAACAAGTATTTCAGCTAAGGGAGCTGTCATCATTTACGACCGGGGGGTCGGAGGAATTGCTTCGAAAATCCACAAAATTTGAGTGACCCACCCATCCACCTGGTTTTGAATTTTTTTCGTAACCCCCCTCCTTGACACAACATTTTTTCATAACCCCCCCCCACCCAACACCACCACCACCACTACCACCACCACCATTTTACCGTCATCATAACTCATTAAATTGAGGTTGAGTGTTCCATTGAAACACCACATGCACACACACTCACACACATGTATACATATGCATACATATGTACGTAGAAAGAAATGCATAAGGAACTAATAAACATGTACGTGTACATACATACATACATACATACATACATACATACATACATACATACATACATACATACATACATACATACATACATACATACATACACACACACACACACACACACACACACACACACACACACATACATACATACATACAATATAAAACTTTTTATTTTGAATATGAATTTCCTTATAATGTTATGGATGTAGCATATTTCAAGAGGAAGGGAAATTTGAATTTAGGTGGTATTAGTTGAATCAAGTTTGAGAGAGCCATGTGGGGGTGGGTACGGGAGGGGTTTTCCCCCTCCCATCCCAGAGATTTTTGAATGTCAAGGACTAAAAGAATGCTTTCTGGTGCTATTTTAACATGTACAATTTTGAGTAGCCACCCCCCTTTCACTCCCCAATTTTTGGGTACCCCCACTTTCACTTCCCAGTTAATGAGTGAACCCCCGCTAAATTCCTTCGAACCCCCCGGTCGTAAATAATGACGGCTCCCTAAAGACATTTGTCTTCGTCAGCTCCCTTATACATGTTCAAGTTATTACTACAAAAACGTAGCCTGAGACTGTCGTCTGAAAAATTATAAAGTGTAAATAGTACAGTATCAGCATCAACAAAACACGATGATCCAACCAGAGTTGTTTTTGTATATTACATCTCAGACCACTAAAACGTTAATGGTCTGAGATTACATGTAACGTCAGTGTGGTCAAAGCATGGTCAAAGTCAGAGTGTGAGTGTAGTTCAAAACAGTGATATAAGTTTTATATATAACAGTGTAAAATCTGATGTTGTGAAAGCGGCTATTTCGATTACTCGGAACCCGGTGAATAAAAGCATCTTGCCACTTTCACATACATCAGATTTTAATGACATTGGATGACCAAGGCTTCCAGTACAACATCAAAGTGGTTGAGCTGTTTAGACTGGTTGTCACAATAAATCCCTACCTAATTTACATAACAATAGTAATAGACAGTTTCAATGTACCCGTTTATTTTGCGCCACTTTATATGAATGTTTATGAATTTGTGTGATACATTCAGAAGAAAATATGCCATCTTATTATAAAATTACAATTACTGATATATGGAGGTATTTATATAAGGGCCCATAAAGAATGATGATGTTTTTTGTGTGAAATGGGTACCTTGGAAACTGGAAGCTACATGAGAAATTACTTTCCGCCATGTTGAAGTGAGGAAGTTGTTGTCATTGTTGGGGTAACATCGTTAAAATACAAGGGTCTGTAAATTATCTATATAGGAAGTTTTTAAAATGGCCCAAAACTATCCAAGCAGTACTTATGATAACGGGGGAAATGTTAATCAAGGTAAGAAATATGTATATTTGACTAATAGTGGGGATGTTTTAACGGGGCTGCGAACTCATTAAGAATTTATGCGAATGATGACGTAGCTCGAACAACTTTTACAAAGGGTACGTGGAAACAATTGCCAATTTGCAAATGAATTGACCGGCCATATGTGGCTGTGGTTACGTTGTATCTGCATTGTGACACGCATGCTTTTTTGCATAAACAATTGCTATTGTGTCTGTGCGATAACCCATCACACTGTATTCGGTGATTCTTGTGACGTTACAGGTAGCGTAAACGAATTTGGGGGCACTGGTGGTCGTACCAGTTATTACTCAGAATTACCAAGTCGACAACATAACCAATCACTTTCTGGGATTAATACCACGAGAAGTCGTTCAGCAACAAACATGGCACACAGGAGACGATCGACACTCCATCGGCAAAACGGGGATATCGAAATGCAAAATATGAACATCGAAAGAGACCCTGAAGAAGAAGAAGCAAGGGCTAAACAAATTCGAGACATGCCGACAACTATGGGCAAGAAACGCGAAATAAGGTATGTCACTATGTGTGAACAATTTTGCTGTTTATTGAAGATTTGGAAGGGTTTGGCAGACTCATACCACCCTGTTTGCAAGAAGTAAGCTGTGTCATATCAGTGGAAACGTTACACATATCCGCGGTTGATCAAAAACGAACAATATTTAGATAATTTACTACTACTTGTGGAAGGCCTTGACTTGAATTCATAATTCATGTGTCAATGCGAAAACGGCGTGCAGTACGGTGTGTGTGCGTTTTTAACATGGTTTTCATTCAATGTCGAAACTTGTCAAAATAAAATATACAACTAGCTAGTTTACTTTACTTTCACATGTTATAAGTGTATAAATTTTGTAACATTTCACACGCATTTGGCTTCTCGGGACAGAAGGAATGAATTAATAGGAGCATGGAAGGAGATGACACTTGAATGGTCTGGGTAGTAACAGAATATATGATGGATCATATGATTAATAGGAGTGCAATGAAATATAGCTGATAATGATAACCAAATATTCCAAAGTTCTTTGCTGACAATGATAACCAAATATTCCAAAGTATTAAAAGAACTTTGGAATATTTAGTTATCATTGTCAGCTATATTTCATTGCATGCCTATCATATGATCCATCATATATTCAGTTACTACCCAGACCATTCTAGTGTCATCTTCTTCCATGCCCTAGAAGCCAAATGCACATGAAATGTTATGAATAGAGTAAAACATTTGATAATAGATAGATGGTTGGATGGATAGATGGATAGACAGACAGACAGACAGACAGATAGATAGATAGATAGATAGATAGATAGATAGATAGATAGATAGATAGATAGATAGATAGATAGATAGATAGATAGATAGATAGATAGATAGATAGATAGATAGATAGATAGATAGATAGATAGATAACTGGACAGTCAGATAGCTAGATAGGCAGTTTGACAGACAGACAGACAGACACTGACAGATTTTGAATGTCAAATGTTAGGTCTACATGGATGTATAGTGGTCTGAGTGTTAGGTTAGGTTCAGTGGCAAGGGTGTGAAAATTGCAAACAAAAATCAATTTTGCTATTGGTACTGCTTGGTGATACAATTAATGTATCAAACAAACAGCTGACAATTTTTGACAATTCAAAATTATGATATTTGCATATCAGAACAACATGTACATGACTGTTGATGTAGATTTGTAGGCCAGGTTTATGTTAGACACAAACTAGTCCTGCTTGAATACAGAGTATTAAAGTCATCCCTTCCTTCTCTGGTGTTAATTGAGTGGAACGTGTGCACCATCTGCAAGCAGGACTAGGCACAAATATATGCTTTTGCGTACTTGAAGGATACAAAATGGGAATCCACCATCATTTCAGTCATCTTACATGTAGCTAATTTAAACAAAGAAGTCTAATCTCACAAGATGTGCTATGACACCACAGTGTTGTTGCTACATGTATCCATAGTTCATGCTATATTCATCATAAAAATTATTTTAAAACAATGTTTTCATTCAAGAACTACATAAATATTACATAATTTGACAGTAATATCATGTAATTTTAATAGCAAAGTTAACTTCCTGATCAATTATGGTCTAACACAGTAATTAATATTAGTAAGCTAATAAACGGTGTCATCCATCATAGAGTGTCAGTGAACAAGACTGACATTTTGCAGTTGAAAGTTCTCAGTTTATCAAATTATGTAGTCTGGATGACCAGAATGTGGTTGCTCACCACATTCTGAGTGAAGGTACGTTGTATAAATCGTAATGATCGATACTGTAGTGTATAGGAACTACAAATTATGTTGTCTGTATTGGTTAAAATTTTAGTTCTCAATTACTAATTATTAAGATTATTATTATCAATACTGCAGAGTATGTATATACATGTACAACAATTTGCAAATGTAACACATAAACACTTGAATTATGATTATAATATTTTGAAGGAAAAAAAACAATGGAGTGAGCCTCAATGTAATTTACTTATATTGTAGTAATACATGTAGTAAACAAAGGATGAACAATGCTGGTTTGAACAGTGTAAATTATAGACAGTATTTTTAAAACAGCATAAACATATATCAATGATAAGAAAATAGTTGTTTCTGTTTCTGCTTTTCTATTCTGCTTTGGTTGCAAACTACAGGTACAGCAGTAAAAATGAATCACAAGTGTGGAAGTTTGATTTTTCCATTCTTGTTTTGTTGAAATTGTAGTTTAATACATTTGTACATGTAGCTTTAATAGTATTCATCCTATTCTCTCTTCCATGGAATGGTCTCAAGTGTCTAAAAGCATGAAACCTACACTACCACTCCACTTACGGTCCATGGACATTGATTAGTTCCTACGAACTATTTCCATGGCCCTCACCAGAAATGTTCTATCCGTTGCTTTCAGAGTTTGTGTATATATTTTTCTCTTCTGGTGGAATAAATTTCAATTCAATTCAATTCAACTTTTCATGATCCTTAGCTGTCTATTGAGAATTTCATAGAAAACACTGTTGGAGTGTTTTGAAATGTGATAGTGTCAAACATGTATCTCTGTTAACTATTGTCCATTGGTGTTTATCAAATTTTCAATGTTTTCTAGATTCTCATCATAAATTATACCGTAAACCACTTTGATGTTTGATTTAAAAGACACTTCAGGAAGTCAGTACTTTCCATATTTACAGTCATTGACCTCCATTGTTCTTCTTTGTGGTGCAATAGAGGAAACCGTGCACCAAGTTGCTATCATAAAGTAGATTTAGTGACTGTTCACAACTTTACAGCTTGCCTCGTTGTTGGTAGCCATGGTTTCTATTTAAAATCATGCATCCAGAACTGTCAAGTTACACTTCGTGACTTGGAGAGATGAAAGGAAAGTGTTGACCTATGTGCAGATAATATGCATGCTTACATTTTTGTTTGTTAAACTACGTCATAGATATACCGTTCGTGATAGTCAAAAACAAATGGACCATGGTGATTTGAATGAGTCATTATGATATATTTCATTTTAGCATCAAAGTTTCTCTCTCTAGTAGTGTGGAGATGGGGTGTGGGGGTGGGAGGTATTTGTTTGTACACAATTAACTATGACAAGTTGAGCAAAACAGGATCAAATGTTACTAAACATACATGTATTTACATAGAGTTTCTCAGTTATCAACGTTATACAGTTAGTTGCTAAGTTTTTAGTATACATTATGACAGATAAAGGGTACCTGTGTGGTAATCATCAAACAATCAGACCATGACAAGTTTTAACTATCCCAGACTAGCTGGTATGATGATGCTATTTGGCTGAATACTGGGCATTGTCACTTGAACCAGATAGCCTTGTCTCATGGCTAAGTTTTAACAAATCTAGTCTGCCATTTTGTTCTTGGAATAGTCTGTACACAGGCTTTGGTGGCATTTGTCTGAACAAAATCAAGTGAAGAAAGCCAAGGCCAAATGTCTACCTGTAGACAGACTATTCTTGATATAGATCGGAGTGTTTATGGTACCATTATAATAAACATACCTGTAACCCCTACCCACCCACCTCTATCCTTTTTTATCAACACCTAATACCTTACTGGGTTTAACATGGTCTGCTTGCTAAGCTTGTCTTTACAGAATACTATAATGTTATTACTATTACTTGTGTATGGTGACTGTTGTTCAGTTTTAACCCCACAGCAAATATGTTACAATCAAAGTGCTATATTGTCAAACAAATATTTAAAAGTCCTAAATAGTATGCATGGTGTTTTCAAAACCAGATATGTCAAGTCTTAAATTCAAAATTTGAATGTTGCTAAGATCCATGTTAACACAAACTTGATATTGTGGAATTTATAACATATAATTCAACATGTTTCCTGGCCAACTGTCTGGAAATTAGGAAAAACACACACGTGTACAATTCATCTTGTTAGCCATGTAAAAGAAGTCTTTCTGTTTTTTTGTAATATGGGGGTAGTCATGGAGAACTGATGCTGCTTGCAGACCTAACATCTGTTCATCTATTGTATTTTGTTTTTCTAACAGGGTTAGAAGTCAATTTATTATGAGTGCACCACAAAACTGTAATTGTCCAGACTGGTTCTATTATGAGTTATTTCATTAAACCTTGCAGGATAGGATACATTGAAGTGGACAAAATCATTACATGTACACGTGGTATATTCACTGGCGGAAGTGAAATTTAACTTATTAGAAATGTAGAGGAAATGGAAAGGCAAGCAACTTATGTGTCAGTTCAGACCTTTTGATCAAATCTGAAATAACCCATATGGGTCAGTTTTACAAAGCAAAATAACCATTGATACTGGTAGTACTTTTAGAATTTTCACTTTATTTATAATTGTTCCAGCGAGTAACAGAGTTCTAATGAAAGTAATAATATTTTAATCGATGTAATTCCAGACGGCTAAAAAACAGGCTGTTTCTAATCTGAGACATTTGACGTACATGTAATTTATTTTATTTTGTCATCACATCTTAAGATTTTCTGTAATAAATCTTACTCACAGTCAGACTTAATGAAATAAATATTTAATTTTATATTGTAACATGATATCTCATACTAGTAGTCTAGAAAAAAGCCACAAGTTTTGAATTATTAATGTTTATAATTTGAGCTCACCAAATACACACCTGGTGCAGTTATCTGAAACTCTACAATGTACATGTACATTCATTTCTTTCTTGTTTTAAATATTCAATTACCAAAAAAATAACAATATAACAATGATTTATTTATTTTTTATTTTTTTTATTCAATAACATTTTTATTGGGCTTGTTACTACAAAGATAACTTGAAGATACATCTCTTTTTTGTAAATGGAAATTTCATAGTTATCACTTTCAAAAACTCTCTATTTCTTAATATGTGCATTTAATTTACTTTTTCTAACCACAATATGAAACTCTACACTCTGAATATTTTGCAAGTATGTTTTGTATGCCATCAAATCTGGTTGTTTTCTACAATTTGAAATATAAATATAATGTTTAGCAACAAATAAACACATAAAGTTCATCTCAAAACTACATAACAGGTCCACAATCATAAAATAAATAAATTAAAACAATGATTAATTAGGTTATATAGGACACATATCATCCCACGGAAAAGAAACATTTTGTAACTGCCAAATTGGTGATGTTTTGTGAAGAAAAACAAAACAAAATTGTTATTGTTTTAAGATAACAAAAAGGGTGGGTATATTTTATTATACCAAACTATAAATGGTTTTTAAATGTACCTACATTTTTTTAGTGCCTGTCTAACTATAATGCACTTTGAAAACTTCTTTGCATTTTAAATTTAGATAGGGATTTCAAGAACTATCAAGGTAGTTTGTTGATTCAGGGAATGCAATTTTACACTAACTGTTCAAAGTATTAAATATGGACCACAGTGTTTCAGACAAAAGAAAAGATGACAGGCTGTAGATGGCCTTCATCCAAACAGAAGGCTGTCTTGGTTTTGTGTTTTGATTTTGAAGGACTTTTCATGATCTGTTGTCATCTGTTCTTTGCATGTAATTTTATTAATATATTATATTTAGTTTTTCTTTGGAGGAAAAAAAATAACAATTCAGGAATGCCAACATTTAACCTTCTTATTATACATATACATGTATATATGTTATTCCATTTTAGTAAACATTTGGTTCCACATTTCAAGAATTTATGTGGAACCAGCCTCCTGCTTCATTATCAAACTACCTGCCTTCCATGTTCAAGATGTTATACTAAAAACTGTATTGTTGTTGGACTGACCCTGGCTCAGAATAGTAGATATGACAGAAGTCAGTCAGTTGTGCAGAACATTCTGGCATTATAGTAAGACTGATCTGAGCCTAAGCAAAATATTCAGATTGAAGATTTCATGCCAAAGAACTTGTTCTCCAGATCAGAAAGATTTGTTTCTGTTAGCCACTGACGTCAACAAAAGAGTGATATAACAAGGCTGAGTTGGTCACCTATTGTGTGCTATTGTTGAAGTGATTGAAAGGCAAAGCATTGACACAGGTTTATAAGAGTAGGTTGACATTGTCATTACTGTGTTATGGTGGACACCAGAACTAAATAGAGACTAGGCAACCTATCAACAGACTAAACTATTAGACTTGTATAACAATGCCACTGAACAACATCATAAAGTAATAACATTGGTAGTTAAAAACATGAAAACATGGATGAATGATGAAGAGCAAAAACAGAGCGTTAATCTTGTCTGAAAACAGTTAGATCTTGTTATAAACCAACAGAATAGGTATTACATGAAGTATGATGAATATATGAATAATTGATGTCTTACTTTGCATTTACTTTTACTTGGAATGAATGGTTATGGCTGAAAATTAGCAGTAGTCCTGGACACATGCATGTATAAGATGTAGACTACTAAATATCATATCAATTGCACCAAACTTATAAGTTATATTAAGGTGGTTTCCTGTCTGTTTGACCAGTGGAAATTAAAAGCTCCTGTAGCTGCAGCAGTTCACTTGGCTAAATCTGACCACCAAGCATAGAAGTTGTTAAATTCATACAAAAATTATGAACTATCAAATTTACATTGTGTGTGGTGGTCATCTGCTACATCTATGGAAACCAATTGAAGATTTTAACTGTTCACTTGGTTAAACTGGACTATCAAGCATAGAGCCTAGAGGTTAAATTTATATAAGGACTATCAAATTTATAGGGTACTTGTCTGTAGATCAATGGAAGTGATAGAAAACTGCAGCAATGGGTTCACTTGGCTAAATTGGACTATCAAGAATGGAAGTTAAATTTAAGCTCTGCATAATTTATGATAGTAGTGGAGAAATAATCTCTTCTGTACATGATCTTGTCTGCTATTAAACTTAACGTTGCACTCTGTACATACATGTATTACCTTGTCTGCAATGTCACTACTATTTTGCAAGCAGTGGAAAACTTCAATAATTTGATATTGACTGTACACAACCTTGCCTGCCAGTGCAAGGTTGTCATCGGCTCATTTGACATTTGAAATATTCATTTAGTATAAGTTTGATTGGTATTAAAGTGTATTGATCAGTATTGGAAAAGTAAAGTAGATTAACTGAATAGTGATTTAGAATATTTTGTGTGTATTACTAATATGTAATTATTCAGTTTATATTTATACACTGTGACTGTCATCCTGATAGACTAATCAAAAACTACTGAAACTAGCACAGATAAAAATCAAATTTACTGAGCAAAAAATGTCTTCTTAGAGCATTCTATTGCAATGTAGTGTACTTTAAAGATACGAGAACAAAATAATCACAATCTTTAAAAAAAAAAAATAGTCATCAGTACATGCTTAATCATGATATTTTAAATCTATAACATTTTTACATATAGATATTGAAAACCAAAGAAAACCATAATTTGCAAATCATTAAATTAAATGTACTCATAAATATACCACAGATGTGATACCATATAAATTCTGATGGCAATTAAGATAAAATATATTTTAATCTATGGATGTACAAATATATCTATCATGCTAATAGATCTTTTATCACTGTCACAGGAGAGGTACTACATGTTTTGCACCAACTTCTTCAGTCATCGCCCACCCTACTCACTGCATCATATCAATCCCCAACCTCCTAACAGTGTTGTATTATGTTATGTGTACATGTAAAAAGAAAAAAAATTAGATACATGTGAACATACTGTTAATCTAGAAATCTAAATATGATATTCATTATTGTATAAAGGAATATATGGCAAATCAGAAAATAATGGCAACATCCAAGTACCGGATATACAAATGTAATGGAAGTGCTACTGGTACTGGATATATTATCAGGACACATACCTCTGTAGTTGTTAACTTATGGCGGATACACTTATCATCATGATCAATCATTGATATGAGAACAGATTGTCTAGCAGATATTGAACAGGAAATATCCACATATACAAGGTTGCTTCAGGAAAAAACTGACATATACATGTACATGCAAGTTTGATATCCTGTTTTCTTTTTCAGCCATTTCATTATTTCTTAATAAAAAGATGAAAAAAGTCTCATACACATACACACATACTATAAAGACTCACACACATACACTGTCACATACATTTTTGGTACACAACTAAAAAAAATCATGGCAACATTCAAGTACTGTGTGCATACATACTGGCACACAGGCACTGCTGCAGACACACACACACACTCACTCACACACAACAATACATTATTGTACGTACATCAGACATACTTGCACACACATACATAATGTACATGTATACACACTTACACATACATATACAGACATATGAACACACATTTGTTTTACTTCAGATCTGATGTGATTGAAATGACAATCAGAAAACATGAGGGACCTGTTGCATTGTAAAATACACTGATCACGTAATACAGGTCTCCATAAATCATTGTTGAGGTCCAGGTCATGTATGATTTATCTCTCCCATTATTATATTACATGTAACACATCCCAACTGTCTGTATTTAGCTGGTTTAAAATATATTGACTATCAGTTACATGTATTTAACTACATTTTGTAATATTGTATTCTCCACAGATAAAAAAATTAAATGGGTAGCTAATTTGCATAAATATTAACATACTAATTTGCATATATAAAGTAAGTATAGTGTAAAACATTGATATAATTTCTGCCATATATTTTAGTTTTGTAAAATCCATATACATGTATGTGTCTATAGATATTTACCGGTACCTGTAAACATATTCAGCTGATGATGATTTGATATTAAATAATAGTTTTGTTGTTGTTGTATGTATGTTTTGCAGTTATTGTTTTTGTTGTTTTGGCAGTTACATGTATGGCTAAATTGTATAACTGACATGTAGTATAAGTCAATGTCAATACAAATGTAATTGCATATTTACAATGTACAGTATATCATGACTGTAAACACAATGACTGTAATATTGGTCAATGTCAATAATTGCATATTTACAATGTACAGTACTAGTATATCATGACTGTAAACACAATGACTAATATTGGTCAATGTCAATAATTGCATATTTACAATGTACAGTATATCATGACTGTAAACACAATGACTGTAATATTAGTCAATGTCAATAATTGCATATTTACAATGTACAGTATATCATGACTGTAAACACAATGACTAATATTGGTCAATGTCAATAATTGCATATTTACAATGTACAGTATATCATGACTGTAAACACAATGACTGTAATATTAGTCAATGTCAATAATTGCATATTTACAATGTACAGTATATCATGACTGTAAACACAATGACTAATATTGGTCAATGTCAATAATTGCATATTTACAATGTACAGTATATCATGACTGTAAACGCAATGACTGTTATGAAACCGGAAGCACATAGAAATGAATTTTAATGTTTGTTTTTATCAATAACACAACATAGTTGGTTGTAAGCCAAGTATTTGTTCAAGTTGTATATAAATTTCAGTTCTTACTAAGTTACATAGTTACAACATTGTACATAAATACTGTCCTATATATATACACATGTATGTTTACAGTTTTGGAACCGCTGATTTACATAATGTACATTTAAATGGCCTGGGTGTCATATCATTTTGTGGTTTCTGTTTATTGTCTGATAGAGCTATTGAAAAAGTTGATCTTGAACAAAAAACAACACTCAAGTAGTACCTCATCAATCGGTATGGCTTTATTGATTATGAACATGTAACTACATGTGTATTAATGCAAGAACCTGGTATTGAATCATACTGTATAATACAATTGTCATCCTTCCTAGGATATATAATTGTGTCAAACTTACCATGTACTGGTACACTTCTGTAACAGCCTACGTGTAATAGATCTTGATATGAGTGTGGAGGGATAGCATACATGTATAATCTAATGGTTGGTCAATTACCAAAGATTAGACCACCACTAGTATTATGATCCTGTATGATTTGTATGGCGTGATATATCCGGTATTTGATGTCAAGCTTTAATAGTTGATCTTTTAAATACTTTATAAATACATTTGTAGAATCATTAATTTATAGTAAATTTTGTTGCTCGATGTCTGTCACTGTCAGTGTCCGGCATATGTGCCAGTGTCCATTCAATGGAACAAATGTTTCAAATGTCAAGTGGTAAATTAAAAGGCAGCTGACAAGGGAAACACTACTAGTACTAGAAAACTAATTTGAAAAAAAAACCCATCAACAATAATAACTACTACAGATGACAAGGGATGGATCAAATCATGTCCCTTGTCTATGAAGATAACTGCCAAAGTTGTTAATTATAAGTTAGTATCCTGTACATATTAACCTGTATAGTACAATGTACAATGTACATTCTATCAGAGGACAATAATTTGCCACATCTCGTCCCTTTTGTGAGCTTTACCTGTGAGTGAAGTCATAGCTTGCCTTGTGAATGTAAATCAACAGGTTGTCTTTCAGAAGGTAAGCTAAATGGTAGTCAAATAGAGTGACATCATAATCATTCAAACAGGCTCTTGTACTTCAACAGATTCTGTCAAACGTTTCATACAGCCTACATGTACCTGTACAGGTCAGTGTATAGAATTCATGCTAACTACATGACATTTCGGGCTACTACTTCTAACTTCAACTGAAAGAAATGAAATGGTGTGTCATCAGCATTGATTGGACTACTACCGGTGCTGTAATCATGGAAGTACCACTTCACCCATGGTGATACTTCCATGCTGCATAGTTCTATTTATATATTGACATCAGGAAGTCTTTTGTTATACTATGGTCATAATTCCATTAACAGTATTCATACAATTTATGGATTGTGTACATTTGTAATAATTCACTGAAATTGAAAGAGTGGTTCTTTCATGTACAGTTTCATTGTACCTCATTGCCAGTTTTATACAGCCGTAAAAGTGTCTAAATCCTTAAGAATAATGGTATGAAACAGGGTATGAAGTAGCATTTGGGAAATAAAACTGTGATCTTTGACCCCAGGATAGTTACTGTTATTGTCAATAACCTTTGTTAACATTTGTATATACATCATGTCTGGAATGGGATCCAATAGTAACACATTTGGTTCTAGACTAAGTAGTCATGTACATAGTTTGTGTAGAGACAGTCATTTGTTGATCAATGTAACTATGACATGTACCTGTATTTTACAGTATAGACCAGGTTTTCAGTCCAAGGTTCTCACAATGTCACATCAGTGAAGACATAAGAATTACACATGATTATTTTTTTGTTCTGGACCAACTTTTTCCTTAACTTTGCCAGACAACTACCTTTAACACCTAAATTTGAATTCTCATCTAAAGTGCAGGGTATTTAACACTAATGAAATCCCACTGTGTATAGACATTTATTTTTATAATTCAATTATATTGACAGTATAGTAATATGATTTGAAGCAATGAAAGGGTACTAGATATAATTCTTTGCAACCTGAATTATGAATATCCATAAATACAAGTACATGTACATTGTATAGAAACTACTGTAACAGAATAAGACAGCTGGGAATTTAGACTGCATGGGTGTTAACTGCTGGGCTTGTCATATTCCTCTTTAAAAGTACACTCTAAAACAGGACAGTTCTAATTGAAGACATTCAACTACAGGGAATTTCATTTCTACATTATAATGTAGAATATGAGACAATATGGATACCCTAGAATATACTGGTAAATAACACTTAATAATACATTTTTAGCACAACTGAACTGAGGTTTAGTAGTGCTATAGGGATCACCCAGTGTCTGTCTGTGTGTGTGTGTAAACAACTTAAAGTCAAAAACCGCTGAACCGATTGCCATGATATTTGGTGGGTCCATTACCTTGGGTGTCTAGTTGGGAAATTGTTCAAATCAAAATGATCGCATCACAGGTGTATGATTTTGGTCAAAAAATGTGATTTTTGGTCAAAAAACTTAAACTACTGGGCAGATTGGTACGACATAAGGAAGTGTCTTGAAATGGTTATGATTGATTTGAATCAAAAAGCAAAATAAAAATTGTTTATTAGCCTGTAAACTGAAATTAATAGTATTTGTAGGCAATCTTTAAGAATTATACTCATGGTAGATATTTAACTATGTGTACTAAATCATGTACAAGTTAAAATTAATACCTGTATAGATACTTGAGATACTGATACCCCACCTCAGTACGCTATGAGCTGAATAGCCCCAGCTCAGTATGTCACATATGCTATGAGCTGAATTGTCCTGCTCAGTACTGTTATTAGGTGGTATGATTAAATCAAGTGTTCTTTAAATAATTGACTTATTATGTAACCACATGACAACAGTGAAATCATGTCATTTGCATGATTTGGTATTTGATAAATGGTTAACTTGTATGTAAAAGGTTAATAACTTCACTACACAAATCATTTGTTGACAATTGACATAAAAACATTTGAAAAGTGACTATTGAAAAATACAGCCTTACAGGGATAATAGCCATTACAAAAGTTAAATTAACAACAATAAGGATATGGTTGACTTTCTATTGTGAAGGAATATGACAACATTGAAATAGTACAATGTACATGTGTACTTAACTTTAATAACAAAGTAAATCTTGGCAAATCAATATCATCTATTAATTGCGTACCGGTATATTGAAATATGACAACAAATTTGTTATTATCTACTGTGAATTTGGCATGAAAATAACAAAAAATGTACAAACAATATTTTGTACTCAATTCACAAATTAATATAAAATAACATTTTAGTGGATGTACATGTACAGTGTGTGTATATGCAGTATGATAGATATGCATACTACTCGCACAAACACAATTTGTGTTCATGGTTTGATCTATTTTTAACTTGTTATGTAATCAAACATGGATTCTTAAAAGGGATTATAATGTAACATGTACATTGTATGTAAAGGTGAAAATTGTAGTGGAAAAATGATGCAAAGTAAAACCAATGTAATACCTTGAGATATATGTCCATGTATATTGTATTGTGTGGTTTGACTTGTATGTGTGTACATAATTTAGTGATATACATGTACCAGTAATGTTATGCTATTAATTTTTTTTTACCATAATTGAAAATCTTCCATTTACAAAATCAACAAACATATAGTATATCAAAATACATTGCAAAGAAAGTAACTTAATACAATTTTATTATGAAAATAAAAATATAAAAATTATAAGTTTGTGCTGTATAAAAAAGTGATATAAATTGTACATATATGGATATATTCTATATTTGTCTTTCTCATAATTCTCTTTACAAATATAGATGTCAATGTAAATTTAATATGTATAACTTGAAATACCAGTAAATTTGTCTCATATCTTACGTTCTCTCCTATCTGTCAGTTTTGGCAAAATTCAATAATTTCCTATACATTTGCAATCTCATTTGACTGCAAGGCCATGTCATTAGAAGTATATTGTTACACTGAAATTAAATAAATATTGCATTTTAAATTTAATGTTTTATTATTTTTTGGTTATTCATACAGAGCCAAACAGAATGTAGGAAAAATGAAAGTACTGTCAGGTTTTAAAGGCTGCAAATACAGTATGGCTATGGTAAGTATAATTATATTAATTTAACTCTATCATTTTGGGGGTAAAATTCATTTCAGGATCTCAGAAACCTGCATACTATCTTCAGAATCTCCCCACCCCCATCCCCCCATCTTTCGTAAACACCGTGAAATTAACACCTGCAACAGAAGGTAATTAGCCAGTAATGTACACATAATGAACTCACCTACAGATGTACAAATGTACAAGTTTGAGTCTCCACATATGATATGATAAATGTTTGGCAGGAACATAAAGAGAGGTATTAAAACCAACAAAATGAAATGGCTTTGCTGTCATTTGCAAGAAATCATGGCATGAATCTAGTTTTTGATGATGGAATGTTGATAACCATGTACAGTCTGTATATATGGTGACGGACATCTACCCTTTGCAACCTGTTCTCAGTTGTTACATGTGCCCTCTAATGGTAGCCAAATTTTGTTGTGGTGGGTCAAAATGATAACAACTGGCATTTTGTGTGAGTCACCACATAGTAAGAGATAGGGGAACACTACATTTTGGTGTGTCACTAGAAATTGTGTGCATCAGTGGCATGTCAAATTGGCTTAGAGAGGGCTCTAAACACTATTAATGTGTATGTAGACCAAACAAATATAAATAACAAGCTAGACAAAGAAAGAGACATAGAAACAGCCACAAAGATTGGAAATATCATTGAAATATAACATTGATTAAATAAAATAGGTAAAAACAACATAAATGATATCTGGAATAGCATATTTACATCTCTGTTTTGTTCATCTTTTTATTAGAGTTGGAAACGCACCAAAGAAAGATGGAATGACTTAATGATAAGATTAGAAGTATGGAGGAGTTCATTCAAAGAAGTTGAGGGTAAGTACAATACTTACATTTCATTAGCCTACCTGTAGATTTGAATCACTATCACTACTACACTATTCCACTATCATAACTGTAGCCTACCTGTAGACTTGAACCACTATCACCACTACACTATTCCGCTATCCTAACTGTATAGCGTACCTGTAGACTTGAAGGACTAACACTACTACACTATTCCGCTATCCTAACTGTATAGCCTACCTGTAGATTTGAACCACTATCACTACTACACTATTACCTGTAGACTTGAACCACTGTCACTACTGCACTATTCCGCTATCCTTAACTATAGCCTACCTGTTGAACCAGTCTATCGCTACTACACTATTCTGCTATCCTAACTATAGCCTACCTGTAGACTTGAACCACTGTCACTACTGCACTATTCCGCTGTCCTAACTGATTTTTTCAATTTTCACTATTAGAACATGGTTATGATTTTGTTCACATACAGAAACGCACAGACACACACACGCACAGACACATACACACACGTCACACATACATACATACATACATACATACTGTATTACAGAAAGAAAGAAAGAAAGAGACAAACCATAAAATAGAAAGTGTAGATGTGTACATTTCTGTATAATTTACATATATTGATAGAGCATGTCAAATTCACAGCATAAAGTGTGCTGTGCTTTATATTGTATACAAAATTTGTGTTTTGTTTGTAAATTGTTACTTGTATAAGGTCAAATCTAACCAATTTTAACAGCAGTCACTATGTAAATTATGTTGTAGCATATTATACATGAGATTTCACTCTTTATTACTTTCATCACAAACTTTAGTAAAAAATTGAATGGAAATTAACAACTATGTGCTATATGTAAATTGATGTAATTGTACACATGTAATTCAATCTATTTTTCAGGTAAATTTGGAAGTGGTATAGTGACATATTTTGTGTTCTTGAAATGGGTGGTATTCCTCAACCTGTACATATTTCTACTCTGGTTCATATTTGTGGTTATACCCCAGGCTGTGTTTTCAAGATTAATTGATGTTGATCAAACAAGTAAGTACTACAATGTTTAATGGCCAAGGTTTCAATCCCAGGTTCTCATATTGGTGTTATCTAATGAGTAGAGACATAAGGATTACATAGGAGTGTTCTTTTGTTCTGGGCAACTTTTTCTATACCTCTGTCATATAACTGTTTTCACTTCTAAGTTTTAATCCTTATCTGAATGTGAAAACATTGCTGTACCTTTGTTGTCATCACCCCCCCCCCACCACACACACACACACACACACACACACACACACATACACATACATATGTACACATACATACACACACACACCTGTCTTGAAAGATCCAGTCATTGTTTGGGCTTGTGTAGTGGTGGGTAGCAAGTGGTTACATAAATGGACAATGCCTGGATCTTTCAGACTACCCCACATCCCCACTGTGTGTAGTAGACTTACTGAAGCTTGAAGAATACTGATACATAACATACAATTTTGCAGAATGAACACCTGGTATTTAGGCATAATATATAAATAATTTGAGGACAAAATTTAGTATGTATACATGTAGATTATACTCATATATATTGAGGAAACCATTGTTATGCCATCAACTGTACTTACAATGCCTGAAGATGCATTTGTGAATGCATGAGCCAAAAATTTTATGTAAGTAAACTTGAAGTTTAAAATATAATGTCACAGTAAGATCAAAGTATCGTATATAAGCCTTGTGGAGTTTTGAAACTGTAACAATGTTAAAACTTCTCTGTACTTGTTGTGCATCCAGTCTATAGTGTAGGAGTACTTTATGTCAGGAAGTACTGGCAGTACAGTGGTACTGTATGATAAATATACACATTTGTGAATTTTTTGGAGGAACAGATAGATGGACAGACAGACATAGACAAACAGACTGATGGACAATGTTTCAACAAATAACAAACTTTGACAAATATGACAATAATATCTCGCCTTTGAACCTAGTACTTGACAACTTTTCTAAAACCAAATTTGAAAAGTTTAATAATACATGTATCCTGTATTCATATAGATAACAGCAGTTATCAACAGATTGCATGTCAATTCAAACCAAATAATGCCTATTCAAGGCCCACAGCTGTGTACAAATGTACTTTGGAGATTTAAAAATAAATAATTTCAGGATAATGACTTTTCATAGCTGTTTATGAAGGTTTGAAATATGAATATCATATTGTTAGATACAATTGCAACTACTATGGATTCATGAAAAAGAAGCTATACTATGGTACAATGATTACTGTGATATTTAGAAACATTAATTTTAATATGAAAAGGAAATAAATACAGGTGGCAGTTGTGTGTAATAAATACTTTGTTTGGTTTTTGGTATCTTTAATCATGACACAGTTACTGGTAACAATTCTTGAAATGACTTGGCACAGGCTTGCACAAACTTTGGATGATTCTGTCAGCTGCCACATTGGACTGAGTGTAATCAAGTAGATGTCAGCAATATAACCCTGTTTCTGTTACTCTGTCTGTGTGTGTGTGTGTGAGTGAGTGTGTGTGTGTGTGTGTGTGTGTGTGTGTGTGTGTGTGTGTGAGTGTTTGTGTATGTGTGGGTGGGTAAGTGTGTGCATGCTGTGAAGTCCTTTTTATGCAGACACACATATAAACACAACTACACAATTCTACAGAAGTAAGTCTGAGCTGCCTCAGGATTATAAAGGTGGATAAAAGTATACACAAAGAATCTCTGACTTGTGTTTTGTGAATATATCAGTAACCAAACAATTATGTCAGTATGTAATTTTATAGCATCCACAAATTCCTGACAAGAGTATTGTACAGTGGGTAGACATGATTCAGTGTGTAGTTGTAAGTATGATTCAATATGAAATAAGATCAATCACCAAAAATTTAAAAGTTCCAGACTTTACCCCTTTAAACTACATATAACTCATTCTCATCAAATGATACATACATACATACCTATGTACGTACATATGTACGTACGCACACACACACACACACACACACACACACACACACACACACACACACACACACACACACACACACATACATACATGTAA